>NW_006922017.1:1477730-1500041 GCF_000298275.1 Orycteropus afer afer
GCACCATTTCAGTCGTGCAGATCCAGAGTGTCCTTTGGGTTACTGGAAAGCAGAACCTCTTCTTAAGCCCCTGGAATCTCAGAGAGTGCTGTCTCTTTAAATATCCAAAATGGTCAAGCTGCTTGTAAACATTCAAAATGGTGACACCCTCTGGAAAGGCAAAAGACCACAGCTCAGCCCATCTTTCTCTTCACTGCTGTTTCCCCTTTTATTCCACAGCCACCAGAGCAGTCCTCCATGCAGTCCCTGCCTAGCAGGGCTGATTTTTAGGTTAATTCTTAGGTCTTACCACCACTCGGGAATCTCCAAGCTGTCTGAGTCATCAGGATTGCTGCCAGACCGCAGGTCCGTATGTCTCCTTTTTTGGTATTTTCATGCAAATTCTTCTGCTAGTTGAGGTTTAGTACACTTCTCTATATCCTTCCCTTCAAGGCTCAGGAGTCCAGGATTATCTTCTGTGTCTGTGTTAATTGGTTTCCCTTTTCTTTGTTGAAGAGGGTTTGTGCAAACTTTCTGCCTATTTTGCCATCTTGGAATCCTCCACTTCTAACCCTTTTAAACAAAAAATTATTTTAAAATTTCAAATATCTTTTCCTCCCCCTCTCCCCTTTTTTAAAAAGAAAGTTATGAAATATTGCTTTTCCTTTACACCTCCCATCTATAGGTAATTACTTATCATGACTTGATGCACATCTTTATGGACTTCTTAATTATTTTTTTAAAACACAGTGACACCTACTTGGGTATGTACACACACACCCAAACACACAGAAATAGTGAAATCATATTAAAATGCTGTTTGAAAGCTTTTTTTTTTTTTTTTTTTACTTTTATATTCGTCAGGAATAAAAGATGTAGAAAGATATACAGCTTTTTATTGATAGCTCAGTTTAGGACGATATGCAATGGAAGGGGAGTATGGATGATCTTGTTCAGGAGAAAATTGTATTAAAATAGAGATTTATCGATAGATTGATTAATATTTAAAGAAATGACCTTTTAGGTGTTTCTGTATATGGTCATGTATGTTAGAGGTTATACCATTTTAAAGTTTGTTGTGAGAAATAAAAGGGGTTGAATCATTAAAAGAAGGATAACATGACTTAGGCATTAAGAAGAGTGTTTTAGCAACAAGCTATTTGGAAACAAAAACATGGTAATGGAAGGGAGAATGGCTTTTGTTCATATTCCTGCTTAGCATTTCCTATATTGTGTGACTTTGCCAAATCTATTTAGTTTCTCTGGGCTTTAGTCATTTCATTACTAGAATGCAAATAAGAATATCTATCTTATATGATAGAAGCAAAGATTAAGTGGGCTAAAATATTTGTAAGGCTTAGCACTGTGCTTGACATGAAGATGGAAAAAATGTGACTATTAGTAATAATAATACTTGTGATTGCTCTGATTAAAATTGTCTGGTAAGGTTTCCTTGTTGGTGAAAGACATTTTTGAAACATGGAAGCCTAGTGTTGGGGACCCTCCCAACCTCGCCCTATGTGTCTTTTTGTTTGTATCATTTTTTGTATGATAAAACTAATTAATTTGCTGGAGTAGAACAGATGTGGACATTTACATTCTAAAAGTTTCCTGAGGACATGATGCTTAGAAATGTGGCAGCCATATTGCAATCATAGGGAGTCAAGTGATACACTAACTGAGGTAAATAGGAGGTAGCACATGAAACAGTTACCTATAATAAGTAGAAAATTGAAAATTATGGGAAATTTTCTTAAAATCATTTTTATCCTATCATTGAAATCTTAAAGACAGTATTCCCTTCTCTACATTTAGCATAGTAATCTCTTCAAAATTTGGGAATATTTGAAAAGGAGCTCTGGTGGTGTACTGGGTAAGACTTTTGGCTGCTAACCAGAAGGTTGACAGTTTAAACCCATCAGCTGCTCTGTGGGAGGAAGATGAGGCAATCTAATTCCATAAGTATTTACAACCTTGGAAACCCAATGGAGGTTGCTATGAGTCAGAATTGACTTGATGGCAGACGGCAGTGTTTTTTTTTTTTTTTTTTTTTAAAGAGCATTTATAATTTTCAGCCTTTCCTGAAACAGAACAGAGGTTTGTGACTAGTACTGAAAAATGAAATTTGAGCAGAAGTGCCATCCCTCTTTTCTTGCTGGAGTGGTGGGAAGCCTATGCTGATTTCCAATTCTCTCTACACCTACTCCTTGAATAAGACTACTTACATTTTATTACTATCCTGAAGATGATAATTTGAGCTCTGGTAGCATAGTGGCTAAAGCACTTGACTGCTAACCAGAAGGCTGGCGGTTCAAACCCATCAGCCACTCCTCGGAAGGAAGGTTGGGCAATCCTACTTCCGTAGTGATACTGCCTCAGAAACCCAAGGAGGGGTCGCTATGAGTCGGGGCCGACTTGACGGCACATAACAACAACAACAACAACCAGTGTCATGAAATAAAGAACTGGTGGTCTACTTCCACAAAAATTACAGCCAAAAAACATGGAGCAGTTGTACTCCATACTACATAGGGTCACCAAGGGTCAAGATTGACTTAAGGGCAAAAGGTTTTGGTTTTAGTTTTTATGTGGTCTGGGTGGCAGGGCCTCAGCAATATGGTGAAGCCTCCATCAACATGGCAGAGCCTGCGCATGATAGCAGAGACTACATCATCATGTACATGAGACATGCATGAATATGGTGGGACCTTCTTTGATACAAAGGGCCTCCATCAATATGGAGGGATCCCCATCAACATATAAGAGACTTTGCAAGATGGAGGGGACTCCATCAACACGGAATGCCTCCATCAACAGGAAGAACTTACATCAACAGGCAAGAGCCTAAACAAGATGGTGGGGCCTTCATCAACATGGAAAAGGTTTGTGGCAGGGTTGTATCCTTACACCATACTTATTCAATCTATATGCTTAATAAATAATCAGAGAAGCTGGACAATCTGAAGAGAAACAGTGCATCAGGATTGAAGGAAGACTCATTAGCCACTTGCAATATGCAGATGATACAGGTTTGTTTGATGAAAATGAAGATAATTTGAAGCACTTACTGATGAAGATCAAAGCCTTCAGTATGGATTAAGTGTGAATGTAAAGAAAACAAAGATACTTACAATAGGACCAGTAATTTAAAATTATGATAAATGGGGAAGATAATTGAAGTTAAAGATTTCATTCTACTTGGGTAAAAAAATCAATGCTCATGGATCTATCAGTCAACAATCAAATGATGTATTACTTTGGGCAAATCTGAAGCAAGAGACTTCTTTAAAGGTTGAAAAAGCAAAGATGTCACTTTGATGACTAAGGTGTGCCTTACCCAAGCCATAATTTTTCAATTGCCTCATATGCATGGGTAAACTAGACAATGAAAAAAGAAGACAGAGGAAGAATCAATAAATTTGAATTATGGCTCTTGTGGAGCAGTGCCTAAGGCATTTGACTACTAACCAGAAGGCTGGCAGTTCAAACCCACCAGGTACTCCTTAGAAGGAATATTGGGCAATCTACTTCCATAGTGATACCACCTCAGAAACCTAAAGTGGGGTTGCTATGAGTCGGGACCAATTTGACAGCATGAGTTTGTTTTATTATTTGTTTATTTTGTTGGCAATGAATATTGAATATACTGTTGACTGGCAGAAGAACAAACAAAATCAGTCTTTGAAGAAATAAAACCAAATGCTCCTTAGGAGTAAGGTTAATTCCCTCAAAGATAGCCAAACACCTTGGGACAGAGAACCACTGGGTCTGCTGACTCAGGGTCATAGTATTTGGGGACACTAGGCTCAATTGGCACAATATAATGCATAAAAATCTTCTTCCACAACCTACTTTGGTGAGTAGTGATTAGCGTCTTAAAAGCTTCTGAGTGCCATCTAAGATGTAGCTAATGGTCTCTCGTCTGAAATGAAGAAGAGTGAAGAAAACCAAGGTCATTTGGAAACAATCAGCCTTAGGATATAATGGACCTCAAGAGCAGAAGAACTAGATGGTGCTCAACTACCAATGCCAACCACTCAGGAAGGATCCAAACTGGAGGTCCTGGATAGAGTGGGAGGAAAAACATGGAACAAAATTCAAAAACATGGTAATGATCAGAATTACTGGTCAGATAGAGTCTGGTGGGACCCCCCCACACACACCAGACTATAGCCCTGGGATACTCTTCAGGCCTGAGATAAGACTCACTCCCAAGGACTGGCTCTCAGTCCAACAGTAGCAAGTCTTACATGCAGAACACCCAACCCAGGGCAATGCATCCACCATAAGGCACCAGAGGGACAGCATTCACATGGAGGGAGAGCTGGACAGCTATGAGTGTATAATTAAGAAGGACACAGGGATGGGGAGTCACAGGGAAGAAGAGGAGGAAAATGGGTTAGTGTTAGGGATGGTATTCGGGGAGTAAAACCAAATGTACATGAACTGTTGAATGTAAAACAAATTCTTCTCTGTAAATTTGTACTCAAAGTAAAATAAATAAATAAATAAATAAAAAAGGGTGGCGCACACACACACAAATAAATAAATAAATAAATAAATAAATAAATAAATAAATTACCATAGAACATCTATGTGAATAGTTCTCATAATATTGTTGAGTTAAAAATGCAGGTTGTGGGGGAGAAAAAAAAAAAAGAAGAAGTGAGGTTAGTGAAGCTTTGTCTTGCATATTTTGAGCAGGCCATTAAGAAAGACCGATTTCTAGAAAAGGACATCATGCTTGGTAAAGCAGAGGGTCAGCAAAAATGATGGAAATCCTCCATGAGATGGACTGACACAGTGGCTGCAGCAATGAACTCAAACATATCAATGATTAGGAGGATGACACAGGACTGGGGACTGTTTATTCTGCTATATACAAGGTCACCATGAGTTGGAACCAACTCAAGAACAACTGTTGTTGTTGTTGTTTCGTGTCTTCAAGTTGGACTTGACTCATAGCGAACCCTCCTTGGGTTTCCCAGCTGATATCACTACGGAAGTAGATTGCCCAACATTCCTTCCGAGTAGTGGCTGGTAGGTTTGAACCGCCAGCCTTTTGGTTAGCAGTGAAGTGCCTTAGGCACTATGCTACCAGAGCTCACTGAAAGATATGAATACTAATTCTTTGTTGGGAGCAGAGACATGTCCTGAATCTCCAAGCACTAATTTTCTTCCTAAAATCAGAGCCAGAGCCAGTTATTTGCTGTCCTCCCCCCGGTCCAGGGCCTAGCTTAATCTGATGGTTCAGACCAAACAAAGCCTTCCTCACAGAAAGCACACATAGACTTCAACTGCTTGTTGATATGTCTCACCCAGAATGAAATTTAGAGAAAGGAGAGTGAAAACTAGGGATTTTGTGATTGTTTTGCAATTGAAATCAGAAGGGCCCACACTTACTAGTTCGGTGATTTTGAAGGTTTAAGGAAGAGGAGAAAATAAATCTACAGCACTCTACTCAAATGATGTCTTCCAAGGTGGCTTCATTATGCCATGGGTGCCAACTGACCTAGATAAGTGATGGCTAGAACCAGGATTCCTTGGATTTTATGCTGGTAACATATTCCTTTCACACAGTTGACACCATCACTACTTCAGGATGTGACATGCTGACACATTGCTTTTCTGAAAGTTTCCTGTGAATGAATTCTGTGACTGAGCAGAAAATTCTGGGCAAATATATATATTTTTTTCATTCTGTACACCCAGGAGAAAGTGTTGACAACACTCTCTGAAAGCTGAGAGGCTGAGAGGAAAATTGTACTGATGTTATTTAAAAAAAAAAAAAAAAAAATATATATATATATATATATATATATATAATTAAATTACTAATGCTTAACACAAGACAGTGAAAATAATTTTACTATACCTATTTTTAATAATCTTTGAATACTCTACTTTGATAATATTTCCTTAATTGTTTAGTGCATTTTCCCTTCTCATTTTCTTATTCAAATAGTAGCCTTGGATTAGAAAACGTTTATGGCAATCTACTTGCATTTTCACTTATTGTCCTTGGTTGTAGTTGATATTTTTAGAAGAATTTCTATTGGGAAAGGAAGTATATTGATATAAAAAGAAAATACATAGCCATATTAATTTGAAATCTGGATAGGTATGTGTGTTTTATTCTTCTTGTAATATCAGTTTTTCTCTTCCTCTTACATAGATTATTGCATGCTTTTCTGACTTTTCAAGTTCTGAATCTCGTCTGCTTTATCTAGAATGATGCTCCCATTCATGCTCAAGCACTGAAACTATGTTAAGGGTCATAAATAGTTTTAAATAAGTAAGTTTTTCCAAAGCTCTTGTGAGGATTTTCCTTCTTATTGGTTTATATTTAATTGCCAAACATATTAAATTTGTAAATGTAATTTATAGTCTTGTGTCACTGTTTAAGTAAGAGATTTGATAATATTTTTCTTTGATATAATTGAGTCTATTGTGATTTTTATGACCTGTTTGTTTAATGGTGATTTTCTAAACTCTATTTTTGGTGTACAAATATTGTATGCATGATTTTTTTTTTTTTGCCTGTAATTTATTCCAGGTAATAATCCCAGATATCACACCAGTAAATTTCTGTGTAATGTAAATTTTAATGTTAAATTATTTATTGCATATAAATTTCCTATCAGAAGGGGATCAACACACTGACTCCACTAATGTAAGTCTAATAGAAAGTTAATGGCTTATACCAACTGATTTTGCAAGAACAAAGGGACATGCTAACCTTGATGACAGTGTGCAATTAGCCAAATGCCTAGGGAATAGATTTTCTATAGTCCACATTAAGTCTGCAAAACTACAAAGATAGCAGCTTTTTTCTAAACCATATTTCTTATTGGATTATCACCATTAAACCTGCAGAGAGATGGAGCCTAAAATCAGTAACACATTTGGATAGACAGAAGTCTTTTGAGACAGGTTGTCTACTCAGAAGTGAATGCCTAATACTAGGATGCTGCTCAGGCAGAGGAAGTGTACATAATATGGCTCCTTGGAGATATCATTGCTCTACTTTTCTAGTTTGAAAATTACACTTGAAGAGGAAGAAGCATGAGGACTATTCAGGTTCATATGATTCGTTCTTGGAAATATATTTCAGCAATGAATCTACTTCCTTTTGTTTAATCAAAAGCTATCGTGCCAGGCAGGATTCTGTACAGCATCTGCAATACTCACACCATGATTGTGATGATTACTGTGGTCGTTTACCTTTATCAATCATTTTTACTTTAACAGGAAATATTATTAGAAGAAAGATTGGAGTAATGATTTATGGATTGAGGTCATACAAGCTGTATATTTCTATTTTAACAAGTAAATTAAAGTGTTAGTTAATAGGGAATGGTTATGACATTCCAATTTTTTAAAGTCTAAGTCTTAGGCCTTGATACAATTCCCATTCACATTACTGTCAAGTTAGTCCCAACTCATAGTGATCTACGGGGCAGAATAGGACTGCTTCTTAAGGTTCCCAAGGCTGTAATCTTTACAGAAGCAAATTGTCACATCTTTCTTCTGTGGAGTAGCTGATGGGTTTGAACCATTGATCTTTTGGTTAGCAGCCAGGCACTTCACAATTGTGCCACCAGAGCTCCTTCTACACAATAGAAGGTGAATTAAAGGTTTTGTACAAGGGAAATCAAGTTTTAGAAATATAAAATTTGAATTCAAACTAATGTTAACTGGTGAAAAAAACACAGTGACTTCCTTGATGATGCTAATATTCTTGAGGAAGACACATGCTTGATTCATTATAAAATATATTACAATTGCATAAAGTGCTACAAAATGGAAGGTGCTGTGAGAATGTGTTACAAGGGATCTCATCTGGTCTGCAGGGTTTTGGAAGTATTGTTTGAGCAAGTGACATTTGATGGGCACTTGTGAGACTCTTGAGAATTAAGGATTCCACTTTGAGGCTAAGGTGTGCCTGATCCAAGCCACAGTACTTTCAGTCACTTCATATGCATGTAAAAGCTGGACAATGAAAAGGAAGATTGAAGAAATACTGATGCCTTTAATTATCAAGAATACTGATTAAATACTGAATATACCATGGACTGCCAGAAGAATAAACAAATCTGTTTCAGAATAGATAGAATGCTCCTTAGAAGGGAGGATTACAAGCCTTTACCTCACATACTTTGGACATGTTATCAAGCATGATAGTTAAGGTGTTGCATCAACTTGGCTGAACCATGATTCTGAGCCTTTTAAGCAACTGTGGTGTGAGATCTGAGGTAAAGTAGTCACCTCTATGGTAGGATATGCTGGGAGCAGCCAATCATTTGAAAGGGAGTTTCCTCAGGGGCGTGGCATGCTTGCAATATATATATGGACTAAACAAAACAAACAAACTCACTGTCATTGAGTTGGATCTGACTCATAATGACCCCTCCTTGGGTTTCTGAGGCTGTATCACTACAGAAGTAGATTGCCCAATTTTCCTTCCAAATAGATATATATATATGGACATCCTGGGAAAATTCTTGCATTTTTTGTTGGATCTGGATCCTCCATCTAGCTTATCATCATCTGGTTTTTGGAGTTGAATCAGTGGCCTGTGGTATTGTCTGCCAGTCTTAGAATTGTTGCTTTCATAGCCTGTGAGCCAACAATCCTCCATTTTACCTGCTGATCTTGGATTTCTGTTTCATGGAACTCAGCAGCCTGCTATATTGTCTGCCAATCTTGGTGAGTCAGCCCCTGCAGCTGCTGAGGTAGGAAAAGCCTCCAGCTTGATGTTTGACCCATGAACTTGGGACTTGCTAGCCTCTACAGTTGTGTGAGTCATTTCCCTGAGATAAATTTCTCTCTCTCTGTATATATATATATATATATATATATATATGTGTATATATATGTATATACACACACACACACACACATATATATATATATACACAACAGAATGAAGCACTGCAACACTGCCTGGTCCTGGGTCAGCCTCATAATCCTTGCCATACCTGAGCCCATCATTGCAACCTCTATGTCAATCCATCTCGTTGAGGGCTTCCCCATTTTCATTGGATCTCTACTTTACCAAGCATGACATCCTTCTGCAGGGAATGATCCCTTCTGACAACATGACCAAAGTAGATAAAATGAAGTTTGGCCATTCTTGGTTCCAAGGGGCATTTGACTGCACTTCTTCTAGGACAGATTTGTTAGTTCTTCTGGCTATAGGGCACCTAAAAAAAAACCCAGCAATCTTGAGAACAGATACTGGGTCCATTATGGACTTAAAACATATTTCCTGTCTCTAGGTAGATGTTCCAGATTTTTTCTTTTTTTTACAATTAAACAAAGTATTTCTTTTACTAAGTTAACTATGTCGTTTTTGTTTGTTTTCCTCTTTTAAGTTAATCTCTTGAAGTACTATTTAACAAATAAGACCAATCTAGTTAGAGTAAAATTATATTCATCTCTTTAATTTTGATACTGACTTCTAAAAATTCATGACAAAATTATACTAATTGAAAATAGATAATCAAGGCAAAAATGTTCAGGCATTTGCTCAATTTAATGAGATTGCCTGAATTGCATGCAGGGATATTTCAGAAATATTGTGGGTTCAGTTCCAAGACTAATACAATAAAGCAAGTATTATAGTAAATTGAGTCACATGAAATTTTTGGTTTCCTAATAGGAGCTCTGGTGGTGTAGTGCCTAAGGCATGTGACTGCTAACCAGAAGGTTTGAACCCACCAGCCACTCCTCAGAGGGAAGATTGGGCAATCTCTTCCCTAGAGATATGGCCTTGGAAACCCAAGGAGGGGTTGCTGTGAGTTGTATTCAACTCCATAACAGTGAGTTTGGTTTTGGTTTTAGTGCATATAAAAGGAGCTCTGGTGGCGTAGTGCCTAAGGCATTTGGCTGCTAACCAGAAGGCTGCTGGTTCAAACCCATTCAGCCACTCCTCAGAAAGAAAATTGGCAATCTACTTCTGTAGAGATTTCACCTAGAAAATCCAAGTAGGTGTTGCTGTGAGTCAGAAATGACTTGACTGCAGTGAGTTTGTTTTTTTTGTTTGTTTGTTTTAGTGCATATAAAAGTTATGTTTACACTATACCATAGTCTATTAAGTGTGCCATAGCGTTATGAAAAAGTTTGAAAGATAATGAGGATTACCAATATGTGACAGACACAAAATGAGAATACTCTGTTGTAAAAATGGTGCTAAGAGATTTGCTCAAAACAGGGGTGCCACAAACCTTCAAAGTGTAAAAACCACAATATCTGTGAGGTGCAATAAAGAAGAAGAGTACAATACAATGAGGTGTTCTTGAATTGACTCTCCATGGCTGCATTGATTCTTTTTTTTTAACCCTGTGTGACTGATATATTCTATGCATCTAATGTATTTTCCCCTAGAGTTTAAGAAGAAACTAGAGGACAAAGTGATCATGGAAACCTTGTCTCTCTGGACACCATTATTCTTCCCAAACTCACAATTTCATAGATAGTTGATATCTTCCTCCAGCCAGTTGGTCTGCATGTAGGTTTGATTAGGCAAGTCTTGAACATTTTTCCCTCCCAACTTAATTTGCCAGGATCCATGTCAGATGTTTTTCAAAAAACAAATTGAGTTAATATTTACTAAAGATCAATACTGTAAAGAAAAAATGTTTCTTGTCTAACACAGGCTAGTAAAAAAAAAAAAGAATCTGTCTTTGAAATGACTATTTAAAATATCAGAGTTAAAACTATTTTAGATATGACAATATAATCCATGTAATGATTTATTTTTAAAATTCCTTCCAAAATGATAACTTTCTTTTCTTTATCATGCTAGGCATTCACTCAGAAGCTGTACTCACCTGGAACATTAGGTTACAGACTTTTGTTCTGCAGGCCTTGCAGCAGCTTTTGACCAAAAGCAATAAAACCAGACTTGATCTAGATGGGCCTTAAGGGAAGCAAGAAGGCTTATTTAACGCACTTTATCGCCACACTATGGAGTGAAATTAGGTAGAATTAGATGTTAGGCCCATATTACTGAAGAGGAAAAGAAAAATCTTGGGAAAGGTCTGTGGCTATCAAGGGAGTTGGTGGTAAGAAATATCCAGAGGAAGTTTTTTCCACTCAAAAGCTTTCTTTGTGTTTCCTTCCCCAATGAGATTCTGATACCCACTTTATCATCCTCACATACCATTCCTCTGCCCCCTTCCATGTTTCATGAACCACTGTTACTGAAAGAAGACTTCAGGGTCAAACACTGGACAATGAAAAAAGATTGAAAATACCTGGATGAGGTCATCATCATAAAGAAGTCACCAAGGTATAATTAACAACTTGAGATATGCTCATGATACAACTTGGCTTGCTGAAAGTGAGGATGACTTGAGGCACTTACTGATGAAGACTGAGGAACACAGTCTAAAGTATGGATTACATCTCAATATAAAGAAGACAAAAACCCTCACAACTGGACCCATAAGCAGCATCACGATAAATGGAGAAAAGATTGAGGTTGTCAAAGAATTCATGTTGCTTGGTTCTATAATTGAGGCCAATGGAAGCAGCAGTCAGGACATTAGACGACGTGTAGCACTGGGCAGGTTGGCTTAGAAGGAACTCTTTCAAGCGTTGAGGAGCAAGGATGTCTCCTTGAGATCTAAGGTGCGCCTCACACAAGCCATGATATTTCCAATTGCCTCATATGCGTGTAAGAGATGGACAATGAATAAGGAAGACCAAAGAAGAGTTGATGATTTTGAGTTGTGGTGCTGGTGAAGAATGCTGAAGGTACAAGGGACTGCCACAAGAACTAACAGATCTGTCCTGGAGGAAGTGCAGCCGAGATGCTCCTTGGAAGCAAGGATGGCCAGACTTCATCTCACCTACTTTGCTCATGTTGTCAGAGGGGACCATTCCCTGGAGAAGGATGCCATGTTTGGTAAGGTGCAGGGTCGACGAAAGAGGGGAAGGCCTTCAACGAGATGGATTGACATGGTGGCTGTGACAATGGGCACAAGTATAGCAAGGATCATGGAGCTGGCATGGGATCGTGGGTGGTGTTTCATTCCGCTGTGCATGGGGTCACTATGATCGGAAACTATTCGATGGCATCTAACAACAACAGCAAGGTATAAGTTGATATCACATCTATTTGCATGTTAAGATCACCAGAGGAGCTTTGGAAACCTGGTAATGCCCAGGTTCACACTCTAGAGATTCTGCTTGAACTGGGCTAGCGTGGGCCCAAGTATTGGTATTTTTAAAGTTCTTTGTGGCTTTCAGGCTACAGTGTGGCTTGAGAATCAATGTTATAAACTAATCATTACTCCATTATTCAGATTTTAAAGAGAAATTTTTCATAAGTAGTTATATCCCTTTGTGACTAGTGCTCATCTGAGCAAGATATTCTACTTTTCTAATCAAATTTATACTTGTTGTTGTTGTTGTTATGTGCCATCGAGTCAGCCCCGACTCATAGCGACCCCTCCTTGGGTTTCCGAGGCAGTATCACTACGGAAGTAGGATTGCCCAACCTTCCTCCAAATTTATACTAGACTAAAGAAAATAGTTTAGCTAGTTGTTTCCACCTGGTTGGGCAACTTCTCTGATAGTATTTGCTCTGAGGCTGAACAAGTGATGAACCACAACTAGTCACACCCCTGAAAGGGCTGCAACCAGAAGGGACCAGCCCAAGGCCTTTCTATTAATGGCCAGTTCTTTTCAAGGACTTTTGCTTATTGAAAGAACAAACAAAAATTTCTTTTGTTTTACCTAAAGATGCTTAGGAAAGTAGAGTTGGCGTTCTTTGTGATTTGTGCCTTATAAGAGTATATCCTTAGATGCTGATAGGAAAACAAAATAGGAAAGAGCTATCACTATTTATTAGGCATATTTGTGAGTTAGGGGACCAGCAAACTGAGTTTAATGCAGCATGATAGAAATAAGAGTAGCAACGAACACCTCAGAGGGATCATTGCATAGTGAATGTGATGAGCATTAGCCTGGAAAAGCAAAAAGCAGTGTTCTGATCATGGCTATGCCATAGATGACCTTTGTTACTTGAAAATTCCCTTGACTTTTGGCAATTTTGTACCTTCTTCAAAAAGAGTTTGTGGTGGGATTACATAATTTTTAAGGCTTTTTGTAGCTTCTTTATTATATAATTTTGCCAGTTCTGTTGGTGGATGTTTTAACTACTGATCAAAATAAGGGGACATGCTAGAGGAAAGAGGATCTCTTCTGTAATTTAAAATGCTCATGGAATGTTAGAGCTGAAATTTAGTCAGTCACACCTT
The DNA here is from genome assembly GCF_000298275.1 of Orycteropus afer afer. Classification (NCBI taxonomy): domain Eukaryota; kingdom Metazoa; phylum Chordata; class Mammalia; order Tubulidentata; family Orycteropodidae; genus Orycteropus; species Orycteropus afer. The sequence continues at coordinate 1,490,981 of NW_006922017.1, forward strand.
TAGTGAGCACCTACTGTGACCAAAGAGCTATGTGAGACCTGGGCATGAACACAAGAAAGGAGGAATTATGATCCTTACTTTTCCCAGACTGGCACTTAATGGGGAAGACAAAACTATGTAAATGGCTGATAGAAAGATGCAAAGCTCAATAGAGAAATGAGAGGGAGAAGCAATGATTACCTAGATCAACTTATCATCATGTTTATTAAGGATGGCTTTAACAATCTTGGTTTTATTCTTTGGAGATGTTGGCAAGACATTTTGGCTGTGGTGGTGGCCTCCTTTGGGAAAGGTATGATATTGTCCTTGTTTGAAGCCCTCTGATGTTAGCTGGGCACCTGCAATGGCTGGGTGCTCAATACATGCTGCCGACTGTAGAATAGAATTTATTGGCATTGTTTTCAAACATACTCCATCCAAGAGCAGCATTAGCAATGGCCTGCTGCCCGCTGTATAGATTTGTCATCATATTAAAAAGAGCAAAGTCATTTGGCCGTGCCTCACTCTAGGACTCTTTGCTGCTCTGCATTGGGTTCTCAAATTAGAGGTACATATTCATGCCAATGTGTTCAGATGGCACTTTCACAAGACATTCAGGCTGTAATAAGGATCGGTGATCATCAGCCTAGAATCTGGAAGAGCAGCCTGCTGTACCTCATACTGCTCACAGCCTCTTTCTCACAGAGGCTGCCACTGAACACTGGGGCAATGAGCTCCTTCACTGGGGTGTGATGACAATGCCAAGAAATATTATGAACAGAATGTACCCAAAGAAGCTACTGCTGGTGTGAGTGCCAAGAGGAACAGATTGTACTGCAGAGGGTGTTTAGGAAGGGCCATTAGGGCAACTTCAGTTATCACATGATTATGACAGGAAACTTGTGGTACATAAAAGTGATAAGCTTAGGTAGTGGAATGACAAAAGAATGCAATTAGGTACAAAGTCAATGTGAAAACAGCAAAAAGCATAGTCTGTATTTTGGGGAATATGACAAAGGTAGAAATTCTGTCAAAGGTACATGTGGCTTTCAACTACTTTGATTTGGGGAAAGAAAGAGTGCCGATACAATATATTTGCATAAGGAGTCACCTCCACTGTTAGGGGCTGTCTAGGTTTATCCCAGCTAATGGGGATACCCAAGGTAATAGCTGTAGGAGGGAATGACATTCTCTGGGATGCAAGTATGGTGCGTATTCAAGGTGAATAAGGAGCTGTCAAAGGCCTCATCTTCACTTTGCTGTTATTTTCAGTTGTGGGCCAGTGTTTGAACACTTCTCTGTTGATGCCTAAACCCCAGAGAACAGAGCAGAATGTCTTTATACTTCGGTGATATTAACTCTGTTAGGCCAGAATCTGCATCTTGTTGAGATTAGAAACCGGGAAGAGGCAAAAGAATCCTGAAGAAATCTGAATTAGTGCTGATACTCTTCAAGGCTTGTCTTTCACTTCACCTTGCATCTTAGTGCCCCCCTGTGTGTAGCAGAGGGGTGCACAGCTGCACAGAGGAGGAACTGATGGGTAGAGCTGCGGGAACTTCTTTTATTATTAACAGATGACAGCATTTACAGTGGTGCTAACTCTGAAACTAAGGAGTTAAAGGATGTTGGAGCCAGAAGTCAATCAGACACATGTTGTATGAAGATTAGGACTTGAGCATAAAAAGGAGCCAACTATAGCCCCAGCCTTTCCCAGATAGGCATCTCACAGAGGTGTCTATATATATAAATATAAACTGAGAGAAGTCAACTCAAAGGTTTGATTTAACAAAGGTGCAAAATTCAATGGGGATATGTGACAGATAAATAAAATTGCCTACATTGAATCCCTCAATTAATTGATGAGGAGTGGGAGTCCCAGACAGTTACCCAGAAAGTTGGTGGCAAAGCTGGGACTGGAAACTGAGCTTCCTTCAGGGAAATCTATGAGCATAACCATCACTATGTCCTTTGATTTGGTACTGCTGTTTGGTAGGTGATTACAATTTACCAAATTTTATCTTAAGTCTGTATTAAGTGTAGTCATTTTAAATGCATTTTTTTTCTTTCTTTCTTTCTTTTTTTTTTTTGCTTGTGATTGATTAAACTCATGTGTCATAGTCTGAGTCACTATCTGGCAAATAAAACAAAGTGAAGTGGTTTTATGTGACATAATCTTATTTCTTAGTCCGATTAAGGACCCCCTCTGGTAGTTCCTAAGGCATTTGACTGCTAACCAGAAGGCTGGAGTTTCAAACCCACCAGCCACTCCTTGGAAGGAAGGTTGGGCAATATACTTCTGTTGTGATATCGCCTTGGAAATCCAAGGAGGTGTTGCTATGAGTTGGGATCGACTTGACGGCAGTGAGTTTGGTTTTTTTGGTTTTGGCATATCTACCTGTAAACCCTGTTCCCTCAAGTGTAAGGAACTTTATTTAAACAAGTTACTTCTCATGTGAGTTGAAGCCTTGCTACTCAAAGTGTGGACCCTAGACCAGTAGCATTGGTATCACCTGCAGCTGGTATGAAATGCAGAATCTCAGGCCTCACCACAAACCTACATTAAATGCAAAATCTGCATTTTAACAAGAGCACCAGGTGATTTCTATGCACATTAAAGTTTCAGAAGTGCTGCTTTAGAGCTGTCCTGGACTCCAGATTTAAAGAAGCAAGATACCTACTTTATGTCTCTGTCTGGTTAATTCATAGATAAAGAGATAGATAGGTGCCATCCAGTGGACTCTGATACATAGCAACCTTATGTGGAACAGAACAAAATGATGCCTGTTCCTGTGTCATCTTCAGGATCACCTATTGCCTGCATGTTACAGTCCATTGTTGGGACCCTTGTTTCAAGTCATCTCACCAGGATTCTCTCCTTTACCTTTGCTGGCCCTCTACTTCACAAAACATGATGTTGTCTTCCAGTGATCGATCCCTCCTTGATGAGTCCAAATGAAGTGAGCCAGAAAATGTTCTGTTGTGATTCATGCTTTTCATTGGCTACATTTTGAAAATAGATCACTAGGCCTTTCTCTCTAATCTCTCTTAGTCTTGAAGCTCCACTAAAACCTGTCCACTGTGGATGATCCTGCTGGTGATTGAAATACTAGTGGCATAACTTCTAGCATCACAACAACATGTATGCCACCACAGTATGACAAACTTACAGATGGGCTGATTCATAGACTTCTTAAACTTAATCTACTGGAAACAGAATTTATAGTCTAACTCCCAAATGGCCCTTTCCCATATGTTGAATTCAGTTGATGGTGTCATTTCTCTACCCAATCCTAAGCTTGAAACATGAGAGTCATTTCCAACTCTATCTTTTCCTTGCACCTTCTACATCCAATAGATCCAAATGGAATTGATCCTATCTCAGAAATACCTTCCAAGCCTGCTTAATATCTCCATCTTCATGTTCATTTCTTTGGTTCAGCGAAAATGACTTCCTAAGAAAAAGGAGCCTTCTTTTTTTCAATATCTCCACTATCCTTCCGTCATCTCTTCCAACAAATCCAATTTCCCTTTAAAAACTCAGAAATACCTTCCAAGCCTGCTTAATATCTCCATCTTCATGTTCATTTCTTTGGTTCAGCGAAAATGACTTCCTAAGACAAAGGAGCCTTCTTTTTTTCAATATCTCCACTATCCTTCCGTCATCTCTTCCAACAAATCCAATTTCCCTTTAAAAACTATTTTTATCTTTTCTCACCTGCTGTAGGTATTTTGTGAAAACTATGGACAAGATATATTTGTTTCTTTGTTTTCTAACAGTATGCACACATACATGCATACATTCTCCACCACCCCATCTTGCTCTATGCACAAATATGTAAGTTTTCAGCAATTTAAAATCCAAGTTCACCACATATAAGTTATAGTGGCAATGAAATTAATTGCCCAATCAATTCCTTCTGGAATTCCAAAATTGTCTCTTTTGATCTAAAATAACCAGAATGCTTCTGTTATGGTTGTGCTATCATATTAATAGAAATAAGTTCTGTTCGTATCTGAACTTGATAGTTTTAATAAAAGTAGATTATATTTTCTGACCAAAATACTCCACTTTTTTTTTTTTTTTTTAATGTGGTCTCATTTTGGGAGAGAGGATTTTATTAAAAACTCCTCAGACTTAATAACATTTTTAAAATTGAGTTATTCATTTAATAAATTTTAGCACTACCATATGGGAATGATGGGTGATTCCTAAGGTGATACATTTAGAATTTTTTTTCTGAAAAAAAATTTTGTAACGTGTACTCCATTTATGTCTCTGCTTTTAAATATAATGCAATTTCTCAAGTTGTTGGAAGGCCAAACAACAATATAATGTTCACTGAGAAACTTTGGGCTATTCCTTGTATGGATAATGCTATCTTTCTAGCTGTGACTCACCTACAGTTTTCAGCTGAACCCTCATTTTGTATGAAACATGCACTGATGGCACTGTGGTGATTGCATTACAATTTTCAAGACGGAAGAAACAAAGCAGAAATGATGTTCTTTCCTTGACATGTCAAGGATTTTATCTCCTCCATTGGACCTTTTCTCCTTCCTATAAGTCATGTCTATAGTCTTTACGTGTGATGACAAAATTGGTTTATTTTCTTGCCTATATAAAATCTGATTTAAAATGCTTCTCCTCTAGTTCAAGTTTGGTGCCTATTTCTTTATTTAATGAAAAACTATACGCTTTATTGTGGAATTCACATATTAATGTTTAATGCAGTGAACATGAAAAATATATCAAAGGTATTGCTTGCTATAAAACCCAAATCAGAGCCTGATCTGCTCAATATGGACACTAATGACTTCACAGTGGTTTCACGAGGCGAGTGCTTGCTTCACAAGATTTTTAGCCCTAAGCTGAAAACCTTGGCCAAATGAGTTCAGCATATCCCTCAGGATTTATTATATTAGGCTGTCTGACAATGAGTAAGGGATAGATTTGTTCAGATCCAAAAGGCACACTGTTCCAGAGCAGTTAAAAGTAGCCAAACCCTCCTGACTTCACATCTCCATTTCCATTTAGCTGGAAGTTTCCTGTTAAAAAACTAAGTGAAATCACAAGCTGCCATTATTCCTTTAGCACTTCCTAACTGAGAGAATACTTTCATGTTCATTCTCTATAATAATGTCTTTTATTTTTATAACAATTTGCAGTTGGCCCAAGGTTTACTTCTATTATCTCTTTTAACACCCACAATCCCCCTGGCAGTTATTGTCTTTTTTTCCTTGCTTCTATAGATAATGGAGTTGAGGTGCTGAGAGCATCAGTGACTATCCAAGGTCACACAGGTGGTACTTGAAGTCAGAACTCAAACCCAGGTCTTTTGACTCCAAGGACAGCTAAGGGCTCTTTTGACTACAGACTATTTTACAATAATGTGAGGTGTCTTAACCTTACAAATTGTAAAAGGTTTTTAGAATTTCTTTAGAAAGTGGACTGAAACACAGGAACATTTGTAACAAGTGTTTTCCTTTCAAGTAGAACCAACAGTGAGTCATTTCACTGTTTTCCCTGGGAGCATTCTCATTTTTCATTCTATATACAAAATGCAGTGTTCATTACATTTGATGGTACTTTGGGAAAACTTATTTTTAATATTAAATATGTCACTGGTGAATATTCAAAGGGCTTATGCCTGCCTCTGTTGATAGCCTGCTGTGTGACCTTGATAAGGTTACTTAACCTTTTTTATGTCTCTGTAAATTTAGGATAAAATCTTTCTCCTACTTGGCAATTGTCATGCATAATTAATTAGTGCTCCTAGAGTAAAATCAAAGGCTTTGCCACTAAAAGCAAGAGAAATATAGCATGAGATATTACCCTAGATAATCACTGAGGGCTAACCGCCCTGAGCCCATAACTGAAAATTTGGAGCAGAGATGTATTTGTTGTCATCGAAGACAATAGGTTACATAACACAGAATTGGGGTTATTTTTACTGCTAATAGCCTCTCCTAATACCCTCCCCCAACACACAACACAACTGGCCAAGTAAATACAAGATTTCCTTCTGTTCACCGCCCATTGTTCACCTTCTTCTGCATGTTGGTATTGTGCTAGTCACAGAGGATTTGTTTTATGGATGGCATATTTTTTGAAAAATCTCTTTCTCCTCAGAGGAAAACAATCACTGTTTTAGCTGTTGTTTTTTCCTCATTTTTCTTAATTTTGTTTATGATCAATTAGTCAGTGGTGGTGTTGGCCATGGTAGTTATTGTTAGTAAAATACTTCAATTAAAACATTCCAAGCAGACAGAGTCTGCCTCATCATGGAAATGGTTTAGAGACATCCTTTTCCCCTTTCCCTCCAGGCAATTCAATTCTGTTGTTGGAGGGAAAGAAATTACAGAAATGATGATGTTGGGTACAGGCACTGAGACAATACATATTGCTGTGTCTGTTTGAACTGACAAAAACGGTGAGGAAGGGAGAGGGTAAGGAAATAAAGTGTTTACAGCTTCAGAGAAAATAAATGTCAGAGAGAGTATAAATCCAGTTTTGTCTGACTTTAAAGTTCTAAAAAAAGATACAACAAAATAAAAACAAAACAACATTGTTGTTGTTGTTAGGTGCCGTCGAGTCAACTCCGACTCAAAGCGATCCTATGTACAACAGGACAAAACAATGCCCAGTCCTGTGCCAGCCTTACGATCCTTGCTATACCTGAGCCCATTGTTGCAGCCACTTTGTCAGTCCATCTCCTTGAGGGCTTTCCCCTTTTTTGCTGACCCTCCACTTTACCAACGGTGATATCCTTCTCCAAGGAATGGTCTCTTCTGACATGACCAAAGTAGATGAGATGAAGTCTGCTATTCTCATATCCAAGGAGCATTCTGGCTGCACTTCCTCCAGGATGGGTTTGTTAGTTCTTCTGCCAGTTTATGATACTTTCAGTTTTCTTTGCCAACACCACAACTCAAAAGCATCATCTCTTCCTTGGTCTTCCTTATTTATTGTCCAGCTTTCACATGTAATGAAGCGATTGAAAACACCATGTCTTGGGTGGGGCATACCTTACTTGTCAAAGAAACATCTTTGCTCTTTATCACTTGAAAGAGGTCTTTTGCAGTAGATTTGCCCAGTGCAATACGTCATCTGATTTCTTGACTGCTGCTTCCATTGGTGTTGATTGTGGATCCAAGTAATATGAAACTTTTGACAATGTCAATCTTTTCTCCATTTATTGTGATGCTGCTTATTGGTCTGGTTGTGAGGATTTTTGTTTCTTTATATTGAGGTGTAATCTATACTGCAGACTGTAGTCTTTGATCTTCATCAGTAAGTAAATACTTCATGTCATATTCACTTTTAGCAAGCAAGGTTGTGTCATCTGCATATCACAGGTTGTTAATGAGTCTTCCACAAATCCTGATGCCACACTCTATTTCATATAGTCTAGCTTCTTGGAATATTTTCTCAGCATACCGGTTGTTTAAGTGTGGTGAAAGGATACAACCCTGACACATTCCATTCCTGATTTTAAGCCATGCAGAATCCCTTTGTTCTGTTTGAATGTCAGCCTCCTGATTATGTACAGGTTCCTCAAGAGCACAATCAAGTGTTCTGGAATTCACATTCTTCTCAATGTTGTCCATAATTTGTTATGATCCACAATGGGATGTTTGTATAGTCAATAAAACACGAGTAAATACCTTTCTAGTATTCTTTGTTTTCAGCCAAGATCCACCTGACATCAGCAATGATATTCCCCATTCCATGTACTTTTCTGAATCCAGCTTGTGTTTATGGAAGGTCCCTGTCAATATATTGCTACAACCATTTTTGAATTATCTTCAGGAAAATGTTACTTGTGTGTGATATTAAAGATACAGTTCGATAATTTCCACATTCTGTAGGATCACCTTTCTTTGGAATGGGTACAAAAATGGATCTTTTCCAGGCAGTTAGCCAGGTAGCTGTCTTTCAGATTCGAAAGAGAGGTGCATAAATGAGTAAGTGCCTCTAGTGCTGCATCTGATAGTTGAAACAACAGAATGAATATTCTTTCAATTCCTGGAGCCTTGTTTCTGCCAATTCCTTCAGTGCAACTTTGACTTCTCCCTTCATTACCACTGGTTCTTGATCATATGCCATATGATCATATGGATGAACATTGGCCAATTCTTTTTGGTACAGTATCTCTGTGTATTCCTCCCATCTTCTTTTTATGTTTCCTCTATCATTCAATATTTTTCCCATAGAATTTTTCAATATTGCAACTTGAGGCTTGAAATTTTCCTTCAGTTCTTCCAGCTTGAGAAGTGCCAAGTGTGTTCTTTCCTTTTGGTTTTCTAACTCCAGGCCTTTGCACATTTCATTATTAATGGCCATTCTCACTTCTAAGTAACATCCCAGCTGCACTTCTTTCAGAACAGATTTGTTAGTTCTTCTGGCAGTCCATGGTATTTTCAGTATGGTATACCAACACCAAAATTCAAAAGCATTAAGTCTTCTTTGGTTTTCCTTATCCATTGTCCAGTTTTCACATGGTTATGAAGTAATTGAAAATACAGTGGCTTGGGTTAGGCACACTTTCCCAGCACAAAATGATGTCTGATTTATTGACTGCTGCTTCCATAGGTGTTGACTATGGATCCAAGCATAGTGAAATCCCTAACAACTTCAATCTTTTCTCATTTATGATGATATTGCTTATTAGTCCAGTTGTGAGAATTTTTGTTTTTTTATTATTATTTTTTTTTATTTTGAGGTGTAATCCATACTAAAGTAGTCTTTGAGCTTCATTAGTAAGTGCCTCAAGTCTTCACTTTCAGAACATAAAGTTGTGTCATCTGCATATTGCAGGTTGTTAATGAGTCTTCCTCCAATCCTGCTGCCACATTCTTCTTCCTATAGTACAGACTCTCAAATTATTTGGTCAGCATACATATTGAATAAGTATGGTGAAAGGATACAACCATGACCCACACATTCCCTGTTTGTTTGTTTGTTTATTTATTTATTTATTTATTTATTGTGATTTGGGTGAAGATTTACAGAGCAAATTCACTTTCCATACAGCAGTTCACATATACTTTGTCTCATGTCATTGACCACAGTTTACCACAA
>NW_006922017.1:1502764-1506912 GCF_000298275.1 Orycteropus afer afer
ACATCAGGTAATCACACAGGAACAGTAACCAAAAAAAAAGAGAAAAGGGAAAAAAAGAAGAAAAACAAACAAACCTGCAATATCTGGGGAGAGGGCACTAAGAAGAAAAAAAAGTAGGGAAAGAGAATAATGAAGAAAACAATAGGAAGAAAGCAAAAAGAAAAACAAGGAGTGGGGTTAGTCATGCCAAAAAAAAGAGGGAAAGGAAAGATAAAAACTTTAATTGTGGTGGGCAGAATTTCAACCAGGCACAGGGAAAAGAAAAACAATTGCTGAAAACTATGACTTGGTAGGGGAAGATTAAGAATAATAATAAAAAGGACAAAAATATTAATAATATTAGTTGGTTTGAAACAGACAAATGCAAGCAAACTAATCACCAGGAAAAAGAAAGTGAAAAAGAAAAAAGAAAAGAAAAATCGGTAGAGGACTAGGTAGGGCACCCAGGCTCTGTCTGAGCACACAGACTGTGATGGAGTTCCTGTGGGCCCAGAATGTCGGTGGACGTGGGAATGGCCACACCTTCATTCACCAAGCGGGTGTAGGGTGTAGTAACAAGAAGAATGTCGTACCTTTTCAGTCTTGCAGGCCCCAAGTGTCCTTAGGGTTGCTGGAAAGCAGAACGTGTTCTTGAGTCCCAAAATCTGTGAGAGCACTGTCTCTTTAAATATCCAAAATAGTCAAGCTGCTTTTTAAACCTACAAAATGGCGGTGTCCTCCAGACTGGCAAAAATCCACAGTTCAGCCCACCTTTCTCTTCACCTTCTTCATTTGTTCCCCAGCCACCGTGCACAGTATTCGGTGCAGTTCCTGGCTAGCAGGGTGATTTTTAGGTTAATTCTTAGGTCCTACCACCACTCGGGAATCTCCAAGCCGTCTGTGCCGTCGGGGTCACTCAGGTTGCTGCCAGACCACAGTTCTGTGTATCTCCTTTTTTGGTATTTTCATGCAAATTCTTCTGCTAGTTGGGGTTTAGTCCATTTTTTTTTGTATCCTTCCCTTCAAGGCTCAGAGGTCCAATATTATCCTCTGAGTCTGTGTTAATTGGTATCCCTTTTCTTTGTTGAAGAGGGTCTGTGCAGGCCTTCTGCCTAGTCAGCCATCTTGCCCCCTTCCCTGGTTTTAAACCATGGAGTATCCCTTGTTCTGTTTGAATAACAGCCTCTTCTTTTATGTGTAAGTTTCTCATGAACACAATCAAGTCACTGGAATTTCCATTCTTCTCAATGTTACCCATAATTTGTTAGGATCCATATGATTGAAAACTTTGTCATAGTCATAAAACACAGGTGATATCTTTCTGGTATTCTACGCCTCCAGCCAAGATCCATCTGACATCAGTAATGATATGTCTTGTTCCATGTCCTCACCTGAATCTGGTTTGCATTGCTGGAAGTTCCTTGTCACTATACTGCTGCAACTGTTTTTGAATTTTCTTCAGGTACATTTTACTTGTGTGTAATATTAATAATATTGTTTGATAATTTCTTCATTTCATTGCATCACCTTTCTTTGAAATGGGCACAAATATCAATATCTTACAGTTGGTTGTCCAGGTATCTCTCTTCCAAATTTCTTGGCACGAATGAGTAAGTGCCTCCAGTGCTACATCTATTTTTTGAAACATCTCAGGGGTATTCTATAAATTCTTGGAGACTTGTTTTTGACCAGTTCCTTCAGTGAAGCTTTCACATCTTCTTTCAATACCATCAGTTCCTGATCATGTGCTACTTCTTGAAATTGTTGAACAATGCCCAACTCTTTTTAGTACAGTGACTCTCTGATGCTTCCTGCATTGTTAAATATTTTGTCCATAGAATCCTTCAATATTGCAACTTGAGGCTTGAATTTTCTTCTTTTCTTTTAGTTTGAGAAATGCTGAGTGTTCTTCCTTTTTAGTTTTCTAACTCCATGTCTTTGCACATTTCATCATAGTACTTAACTTTGTTTTCTCGAGCTGCCCTTTGAAATCTTCTGTTCAGCTCTTTATTTTATTTTGTTTTTTATTGTGATTTGGGTAAAAGTTTACAGAGCAAATTCACTTTCCATACAGCAGCTCACATACACTTTGTCTCATGACATTGACTACAATATCCCACAATACAACAGCTCCCCTCCCACTTCCTCTTCATAGTTTACCTCTTCCCTGTGTCTTTCCTTCCCATGTGCTCCTGCCCCCTGAGTTGTTTCTCTGTGCATACACAGCCCTTCCATTTTCCCTTGATACATCTCTCCAAGCAGTGTATCTACCTAATGTAAATATTGAGCTCATATTGTCTTTTGTTTGGCTAAAAGCCACAGAGTGGGTTCACTGCCAGACCTAAAAGGCAACTAGGGGCCATAGTCTCAGTGGTTCCACCAGGCTCTATCAGACTAGCAAAATTGGTCCTTTTTTTTTAAAATGATTTTGAGTTTTGTTCCACATTGTTCTCCCTCTCTACCCAGGATCTCCTACATAGAACCCTCTCTGAGTAGTTGACAGTGGTATCTGGACACCATCTTGTTCTTCTGTTCTGAGAGTTGTATAGGCTGAGGATCATATAGTGTACCCATTTCTTGGACTAATTGTTTCCATGTATCTTTGGTTTCCTTCATTCTTCTTTGCTCAGGACGAGGAGAGATCCATCATTGCCTCTAGATGGCTGCTTGCAAGCTTTTAAGATCCCATTCATTACTCACCAAAGTCAGATGGATATGGAACTGTTTGTGTAGTATGTTATGCCAATTGAGCTTGATGTCCCCTGCAACTACGGTCCCAAGGCTGCAGGTCCAACTCTTTGCATCCTCTGGGTAGATGGCTGTGGCCAAGAAGTGACTACAACCTTGTCCCTTGTCAGCTCTACCATATAAATGGGAATTCTTACAGAACATATAAATACACTTCTAGAAACATTGTCTGACAACCCTATACATAGTCTTGGGCACACTGCCCACTGCATAGACATACCTAATAGTTCAGCCTGTGCATTCATCTAACCACCCATATATCCATGTTTGCCTTCATTGACAAGGCAGTACAGTATGTGCAAAAGGGTTCATATTTCTTGTCTGTACCTCCCAAGCACTCTCTATATCTTCCTCTTCCTCAATGCCACTGTGTTGATCACTCACATTTTGTACATTGCCCTTGTCTTCACCCAAATCTGTTCTTCTCTCTACCTATCTAACAGTGTCCTCTACCTTCCCCTCTGGTAACCAACAAAGAAAATTTCCTTCCATATATAAACCTTTCCTTGACTTTTTAAAATAATGAACTGATACAGTATTTGTCCTTCTGTGATTGATTTATTTCACTCAGCATAATGTCCTCCAAGTTCATCCACATTATGCGGTGTTTTGCCAATTCTATGTTATTCTTTAGGGTTGCATAATATTCCATTGTGTGTATGTATCATAGTTTGGTCGTCCATTCTTCTGTTGATGGGCACCTAGATGTTTCCATCTTTTGCCTATTGTAAATAGTGCTGTGATGAACATGGATGTGCATACATCTGTTCTTGTCTTGGCTCTCACTTCTTTAGTATATATACTTAGTAATGGAATGCCTGAGTAAAATGGTATTTCTAATTCCAACTTTTTAAGGAATTGCCATACTGCTTTCCACAATAGTTGTATCATTTAACAGTTCCACCAGCAGTGTATGAGAGTCCCAATCTCTCCACATCCTTGCCAGCATTTGTTATTTTCTGTCTTGTTGAACTTTGCTACCAGTGCTGGGGCCAGATAATATCTCACTATTATTTTGACTTGCATTTCTCAAATGGCTAATGATCATGAGCATTTCTTCATGTATTTGTTGGCTGCCTGAAAATCCTCTTTGATGAAGTGTCTATTTTTGTCTTCTGTGCAGTTTTTAATTGGATTAATTAATTTTTGGTTGTTGAGGTGCTGGTGTTTTCTATAAATTCTAGAGATAAGTCCTTTGTCAGATATGTCATTGGTGAATATTTTTTCCCAATGTGTAGGTTCTCTTTTGACTCTTGGAGAAGTCTTTGGAAGGACATAAAATTTTAATTTTTAGAAAGTCCCATTCATCTTGTTTCTCTTCTGCTGTTTGTGCATTTTGGGTTATGCTTGATAGCCTATGTTATAAATTGTTGTTGTTGTTGTTAAGTGCCGTCAAGTCGTTTCTGACTCATAGCGACCCC
>NW_006922017.1:1507527-1517714 GCF_000298275.1 Orycteropus afer afer
TTTCAGCAAGCAAAGTTGTATCGTCTGCATATCTCAGGTTGTTAATGATTCTTCCTCCAATCCTGATACCACGTTTTTCTTCATATAGTATGTCATAAATTAGGGCTCCTAAATTTGCCCCTAGTTTTTCCTTGAGGAACTTTATAGCTGTAGGAGTCACATTCAAGTCTTTGGTCCATCTAGAGCTCATTATCTTGTATGGTGTGAGGTACACATCTTGTTTCATTTTTATGCAAATGGATATCCAGTTTTGCCAGCACCATTTGTTAAACAGATAATCTCTTCCCCATTTAATGGATTTCAGTCCTCTGTCAAAAATCAGCTGACTATGGTCAATGGATCTACTTCTGGGTACTCAATTCTATTCCATTGGTCTATGTATCTGTCATTAAACCAATACCAGGCAGTTTTGACTACTGTGGCTGTATAGTAGATTTTGAGATCTGGCAGTGTGAGACCTCCTACTTTGTTCTAATTCCTCAATAATGCTTTGCTTATGCGAGGTTCCTTTCCTTTTCATATAAAGTTAGTGATTGGTTTTTCCATATCCTTAAAGAATGCTGATGGGATCTGGATTGGGATTGCATTGAATGTATAGAATGCTTTGGGTAAAATTGACATTTTCACAATGTTCAATCTTCCTATCCACAAGCATGGTATCTTCTTCCATTTATGTAGATCACTTATGGTTTCTTGAAATAGTCTTATAGTTTTCTTTGTACAGGTCTTTTTTGTCCCTGGTAAGATTTATTCCCAAGTATTTTATTTTTATTCCTTTTCAGCAATATCTTTGTAGTATAGAGGAATCCAACTGATTTTTGGATGTTGATCTTGTGTCCTGCCACTACTAAATCTCCCAATTAGTTCAGTAGATTTTTGACTGAATCTCTTGGGTTTTCTAGGTATAGGGTCATATCATCAGCAAATAGGGATAGTTTGACTTCTTCCTTACCAATTTTGATGCCTTGATTTTCTTTTCTTGACTTATTCCCCGGCTAGGTCTTCCAGCACAATGTTGAATAGAAGTGGTGATAGAGGGTATCCTTGTCTGGTTCCTGTTTGCAAAGGGAATGATTTCAGTCTCTTTCCATTGAGAATAATGTTGGCTGTTGGTTTTACATACATGCTCTTTATTATTTTGAAGAATGTCCCTTCTATTCCTATTTTGCTGAGAGTTTTTATCAGGAATGGGTGTTGGATTTTATCAAATGCCTTTTCTGCATCAATTGATATGATCATGTGGTTCTTTTCCTTTGTTTTATTTATGTGATGGATGACATTGATTGTTTTTTCTAATGTTGAACCTTCCTTGCATACGTGATATGAACCCCACTTGGTCATAATGAATTATTTTTTTGGATATATTGTTGAATCTATTGGCTAGGATTTTGTTGAGGATTTTTGCATCTATATTCATGAAGGATATTGGTCTCTAGTCTTCCTTTTGAGTGATGTCTTTGCTTTTGAGGATCAAGGTTTGGGGATCAAGATTATGTTTGCTTATTAAAATGAATTTGGGAGGATTCTGTCATTTTCAATGTTTTGGGATAGTTTTAGAAGGATTAGTGTCAGTTCTCTGAATGTTAGGGAGAATTTTCAGGTGAAATCATCTGGCCAGGATTTTTTTTGTTGGTAATATTTTTATGACCTGTTCAATTTCTTCTTGTATTATGGGCCTGTTCAACTTTTCCACCTCAGTCTATGTTAGTTTAGGTAAGTAGCATGTTTCTTGAAATCTGTCCATTGCTTCCAGATTTTCAAATTTGGAGTACAGTTCTTCATAGTATCCTGATATTATCCTTTTTATTTCTGTTGGTTCTGTTGTGATGTCACCCATTTCGTTTCTTATTCATGTTATTTATATTCTCTCCCTCTTTTCATTTGTTAAATTTGCCAGTAGTTTTTCAATTTTATTTGTCTTTTCAAAAAACAACTTCTGGTCTTGTTGATTTTTTCTATTGCCCTTCTATTTTCTGTTTCATTGATTTCTGCTTGAATCTTTATTATTTCCTTTCATCTGGTGACTGTGGGCTTTACTTCCTGTTCTTTTTCTAATTGCTGGAGATGTTGATTTAAAGTGTTGATTTTGGCTCTTTCTTCTTTTTTGATGTGTGCATTTATTGTATAAATTGGCCTCTGATCACTCTTTTTGTTGTGTCCCAAAGATTTTTGTATGTTGTGTTTTCATTCTCATTTAATTGAAAGGATTTTTGAATTTCATTTCTTATTTCTTCTCTTACCCAGTTGTTCTTAAGGACAGTGTTGTTCAGTTTCCATGTGTTTATTTTGTTTCCATTGATATTCTTGTTGATAATTTCTAATTTGATAGCATTGTGATCTGAGAAAATGCTTTTCAGTACTTCAATGTTTTTAAATTTATTAAGGCTTGCTTCATGGCCTAACATATATATGGTCTGTCATGGAGAATGTTCCATGTAAACTGGAAAAGAATGCACATTGTGCTTTTGTTGGGTGAAATATTCTGTAGATGTCCATAGGTCAATTTGGTGGATTGTATTATTTAGCTCTTCTCTCTTTTTGTTTAGTTTCTTGCCAGTTGTTCTATCTTTCATTGAAAGTGGTGTATTAAAGTCTACTATGTCTGTGGCATCTTCTATTTGCCTTTTCAATTCTATTATTTTGGGGCTCTTTCATTGGGTCCATAGATATTTATTATGTTTATATCTTCTTGCTCAATTGAATCCTTTAATCATTACATAATGTCCTTCCTTGTCTCTTATGGTGGTTTTTATCATAAAGTCAATTTAATCAGAAATTAATATTGCCGCTCCTGCTCTTTTTTGGTTGCCATTTGCTTGATGCATCTTTTTTCAACCTTTGATTTTTAGTCTATTTTTGTCTTTGTCTCTAAGGTATGGCTCTTGTAGACAGCATATTGATGGGTTATATTTTCTTATTCAGTGTCCAACTGTCCATCTCTTGAATGGTGCATTTAATCCATTGACATTCAGTGCAATTATTGACAAATATGAATTGGTTACTGTCATTTTGTTATGTTCTTTATTCAAAGTGTTCCTGGTTTCTTTGTTCTGTATAATTTTCTGTGCTGAGCTCATTATGTTTATGAATTGTGTTATCATTTCTTTTGTTGCTATTATTTTAGAACTTGCTAAATATCTGTGCTTGTCCTATTCTTTATTGTGATGTGAAGATTTATCATTTTTATTTGAGGTTACCCTGTGATTTATAATTTTCTCCCTGAGTTTAGAACAGTCCACTCTAATCTTGCAACTCTCTTGACTTCCTCACCATTTAGAAGCTCTGTAACTACACTGTTTTTACCCTCTTTTTGGTTTGTAGTTGCTTTCCTTTGCCAATTGATGTCTTTGTTTCCTATTTACAATCTTGTAAGCTTATTTTACTTTTGATACCTCATAGCTGTGTTGGTTTCTGGGTTATGTCATTTTGTGTATTAATAATTGGTTGTTGTTTGCTATTATTGGTTCTCTGTTCAAAGGACTCCCTTTAGTATCGCTTGTAAGATTGGTTTGGTTTTAACAAATTCCCTTAATTTTTGCTTATCTGAAAATCTCCTAATTTCACTATTCTATTTAAGGGATAATTTTGCTGGGTATTTCTTGATTGGAAATTTTTCTCTTTCAGGTTTATATATACCATCCCATTGCCTTCTCATTTGCATAGTTTCTGCTGAGAAATGATAGCTTATTCTTATTGGTTGTCCTTTGTAGGTAACTCTTTGTTTTTTCCATGCTGCTTTCAGGATTCTTTCTTTTTCTTTGGTTTTGGTGAATTTAATGATGATATGTCTTGATGATTTTCTTTTGGAGTCTATCTTGTTTGGGGTTTGTTAGACTTTCTGAATGGATATTTTCTCATCTTTCATCATATCAGAAAAGTTCTTTTCTAAGAAATATTGGACCATTTTCTCAGTGGATTTATTTTTCTCTTCCTCTTTTGGAATTCCAGTTACATTTTCCTTTTGATGGTATGCCACATGACTCTTAGGCTTTCTTCATTTTGTTTTGATCTTGCCTCTGATTGATCCCTTTCCAAACCAGTATTCAGGTATTTGTCCTCTTTCTCATTAATTCTGTCTTTCATTGATTCAATTCTACTACTTTTCACTTTCAATGTGTTATCCATTTCTGAAAATTTAGTATTAATCTTCTGGATTTCTATCTGTAGATTTTGTACCATTACTAATTTTTCATTTATTTTGTCATTTTGTTCTTGTATTTTCTTCTGAAGCTGTTGTAGTTTTTTTTTTTTTTCTGTGTTTTCCTTTATTTTGTCAGTGTTTCCCTTGATCTGTCTCTTAATCCTTTGAAGATACCTAAGCATATTTCTTTTGAGTTCTGTATCAGGGAGTTCCAATGCTGCTTCTTCCTCAGGGATGTGCTCTGGGTCTGTTTCCTTATCCCTTTTTTCTGCCACTTTATCTTTCTTCTTTGTGTGGTCTGTGATGGTCTGTTGTCTCTGAGACATTGTGACATTTTTGTGTGTAGATCTCTGTTAACTGTTTCTGAAGAGAGGTTAAGCGTGAGTCAGGCTCTTCTTGGTGGTCGTTTATCATTGGCCAGTTGGTGGAGAAGGAAATGGTGGCTCTCACTCAGTAAGTAGAGCTGCAGGAGGTGCAGGTGTGGTTGCATCATGTGGGCACAGTTGTCTCCCTTTCAGTTACAAAAAGCAACAACCAAAAACTATCAATTAAGTAAGAGAACAAAAAACATAGCATAAACATACAGGACAATCACCAAAAAAAGAAAAGAAAAAAAATACCCACCATATCTGGGGATGGGGCAATAACATAAAAGAGGTAGAATAGGAGAATAATGAAGAAAAAAATGGATCAAATGCAAAAAGAAAAACAAGGAATGGGGTTAACCACGAGAAAGAATAAAATGCGAACCTGGAACAGGCATGAGCAATAAAGCTGGAAACTAGAATTTGGGAAGAGAAGACTAAAGAGTAATAATATCAGACAAAAACAAACAAAAAAAAAAAAAAAAAAGAAAAAAAATCTGGGCAGGGTGGGAAAGGTTTCGTAGACTCTGTCAGAGAACACAGATTGGGATGGAATTCCTGCTGTGCCAGATTGTGGATGGGAGTGACTGATGGCTGCACCTATGTTCACCAAAAGGGTGTAGGGTATAAGAATAACAAGAGGAATATTGCACCTTTCCCATCATTTGCATCCAGAATGTTCTTGCAGTTCCTGAGAAGTGGAGCCTGTTCTTAGGTCCCTGGAATCTGAGAGAATGCTGTCACTTTAAATATCCAAAATTGTCTAACCACTTGTAAACATTCAAAATTTCTGCCACCTCTGGAGAGGCAAAAGTCCACAGCTCACCCCATCTCCCTCTTCACTGCTTCACCTTTTATTCTCCAGCCACCAGTGTAGTCCTGTGTGTAGTCCCTGGCTAGCAGGGCTGATTTTTAGGTTAATTCTTAGGTCCTTACACCACTTGTCAATATCCAAGCTGTCTGTGCTGTCAGAATTGCTGATAGACCACAGCTCCATGTTTCCTTTTTTAGTGTTTTCATGAAGGTTTGTCTACTAGTTGGAGTTTACTCCACTTCTGTACCCTTCCTTTCAAAGCTCACGGCTCCAGGATTATTTTCTGTATCTGTGTTAATTGGTTCCCCTTTTCTTTGTTGAAGAGGGTCTATGTAGTTTACCTGCCTATTCCACCATCTTCAAGGCTGTAGTCCTGTTCAGCTCTTTTATTTCATCATTTCTTCCATTAGCTTTAGCTATTCTCCATTCAAGAGCAAGTTTCAGAGTCTTCTGACACACATTTTCTTCTTTTTCTTTCTTTCCCACCCTCCCTTTTTTTTTTTTTTTTTTAGTTTTTTATTGTGATTTGGATGTAAATTTACATACTTTCCAAACAAATCTGTCATGGAGGAATTATAGCCAGAATGCTCCTTAGGAGTGGGAATGGCCAAATTTCCTCTCTTGTACCATTGTTATGTTCTCAGAAGGAACCTATCCTTAAAGGTGGATATCAAGCTCAATAAAGTAGAGGGTCAATGAAAAAGGAGAAGACTTCATCAGGATGGATTGACACAGTGGTTGCAAAAATGCGCTCAAGCATAGCAACAACTGTGAGAATGGAGCTGGATTGGGCAGTGTTTCCTTCTCTTGTACGTGGGGTTAGTATGAGTCATAACAGATTCAAGTGTACCTAAAACCAGCAATAATTGGTATAGCTGTACCAAAGTTTGTGCAAATAGTCTTCAATGCATACACATTTGGATGGACTCCAGCGTAATTTTTAATTTTGTAAACTATACACAACATAAATTTTTTTATGACACAAAATTGAAAATACTATGGTTGGAATCAGGTGCACCTTAGTCTTCAAGGTAACAACTTTGCTCTCTAATATTTTAAAGAGATATTTTGCAACAGATTTGGACAAGGCAATATGTCCTTCAATTTCTTGACTATTGCTTCCGTGGGTGTTGATTGTGGATTCAAGTAAAATGAAATCTTTGACAACTTCAGTATTTTCTTCATTTATCATGATGTTGCTTATTGGTGCAGTTGAGAGGATTTTTGTTTTCTTTAGGTTGAAGTATAATCTATACTGATGGCTGTAGTCTTTGATCTTCATCAGTGGGTGATTCAAGCCTCTTGAGTATATGATCATGGTATAAGAAACAAAATCTGACCATTTTCACTCCTAAGGACCATTCTAGCTGTACTTCCTCCACAACAGATTTGTTTGTTCTTCTAGCAGGTTAAGGGACATTCAATATTCTTCACCAACACCAGAATACAAATGCATTAATTTTTCTAGAGTCTTTCTTATTAATTGACCAGCTTTCACATGCCTATGAGGCTATTGAAAATACTACGGTTTGGATCAGGCACACCTTAGTCTTCAACTACTTTCTAATGTAAATCCAGTAGTATTATTCACGCCTAATATTGCACAATGATTAGCACGATATATTTCCAAAATTTTCTTCATCATCCCAAACAGAAACTCTATACTCATTAAGGAATAACTCCATTCTTCCTTCCCTCCAGCCAATAACCTCTAATCTACTTTCGCTCTCTATACTTTTCTCTATCATAGATATATGCTATAAGTTGGATCATAGTACATCTATCCTTTTGTTTCTGGTTCATTTCACTTAGCATAATGTTATTAAGGTTCATCCATGCTGTAGCATGCACTAGAACACCATTCCTTGTATACAATGGAATAATATTCCATTGTACAAATACACTACTTTTGTTTCCCATTTATCTATTGATGGACATTATGGTTGATTCCTCACCACTTGTCTGTCAGTTCATTGTACTTTTGTGGTTTCATGTTGCTGTGAAGCTGGAGGCTATGCCACTGTTATTTCAAATAGTGGCAGGGTCCCCTGTGGTGGACAGGTTTCAGCAGAACTTCCAGACTAAGACAGACTTAGGGGAAGGGGCCAATCACTTCCCAAAGAATAGGCCAGTGAAAACCTTATGAATAGCAGTGAAACATTTTCTGATATATTACTGGAAAACTTATGAGTAGCTCTGAAATATTGTTTTATGTAGTGCCAGAAGATGAACCCCTCAAGTTGGAAGGCACTCAAAATTTGACTTCAGAAGAGCTGTTTCCTCAAATTAGAGTTGACCTTAATGATGTGGATGGAGTAAAGCTTTCAAGACCTCCATTTGCTGATGGTGCACAACTTTAAATGGGAAGAAACAGTTATAAACATCCATTAATAATTGGAATGTGGAATGTACAAAGTATGAATCTAGGAAAATTGAAAGTTGTCAAAAATGAAATGGAACTCAAAAAGATCAAAATTCTAGGCATTAGTGAGCTAAAACAGACTGGTTTGGGCCATTTTGAATCAGACAATCATATGATCTACTATGCCTGGAATGCAAATTGAAGAGAAATGCCATGACATTTATTGTCACAAGAAATGTTTAAAGATCTATTTTGTAGGACAATGCTGTCAGTGATATGATAATGTCCATAGCTCTGGTGGTGTAGTGCCTAAGGCATTTGACTGCTAACCAGAAGACTGGTGGTCCAAATCCACCAGCCACTCCTCAGAAGGAAGACTGGGCAATCTACTTTAGTAGAGATACTGCCTTGGAAATCCAAGAAGGGATCACTGTGAGTTGCAATCAACTCGATGGTAGTGGGATTTTTTTTTTTTTTTTTTTGGTTTCACAAGGAAGACCAGTTAATACTATTATTATTCAAATTTATGCACCAACCATTAAAGCCAAAGATGAAGAAATTGAAGATTTTTACCAACTTTTGCAGCCTGAAATTGACTAAACATGCAATCAAGATGTACTGATGATTACTAGTGATTGGAATGTAAAAGTTGGAAACAAAGAATACTCATTGGTAATTGGAAAATATGGCCTTGGTGATAGAAATGATACCAGAAATTGCATGACAGAATTTTCCAAGACCAATAACTTATTCATTGCAAATACCTTTTTCTTATTTTTTCAAAGACATGTAGGGTGGCTATACACATGGACTTCACCAGATGGAATACACAGAAATCAGATCAACTACATCTGTGTAAAAGGTAATGGAGAAACTCATTATCTTCAGCCAAAACAAGGCCAAGAGCTGCCTGTGGAACAGACCATCAATTGCTCATATGCAAGTTGAATTGGAAGCTGAAGAAAATTAAAACAAATCCATGAGAGCCAAAATATGACCTTTATTATATCCCATCTGAATTTAGAGACCATCTGAAGAATAGATTAGATGCATTGGACAATATTAAATAAGGACCAGATGAATTTTCAGATGACATGAAGAGCATCATACATAAGGAAAGAAAAAGGTCATTAAAAAGACAAGAAAAGATCAAAATGTATATCAGAAGAGACTCTGAAACTTGCTCTTGAACAAAGTAGTTAAAGCAAATGGAAGAAATGACAAGATAATAGAGCTTAACAGAAGATTTCAAAGAGCACCTGGATAAGGCAATGTCAATTATTTTAATGAAATGTGCAAAGACCTGGAGTTAGAAAATCAAAAGGGAAGAACATGCTTGGCTTTTTATTATTATTATTATTGTGGTGAAAACATACAACAAGACATTCACCATTATAACTATTTCCCCATTTACAGATCACAGACATTGATGACATTTTTCATGTTGTGCGAACATTATTCCTGTCTTTTTTCCACCACCATTAACAAAAACTCAATGCCCTGCAAACAAAAGCTTCCCTTTTTCCCCTCCCTCCTACCCCTGGTAGCCACTAATAATCTTTGGTTTCTCTCTCTGTATATATACATGTGTGTGTGTGTGTGTATATATATATATATATATATTTTTTTTTTTTTTTCAATCTATCTGGGAATTTAGTCTTCCCTTTTTACAATAGTGGACTAATACAATAGTCCTTCTGTGATTGACTTATTTAATTCAGCATAATGCCCTCCAAGTCCATCCACATTGTGCGGTGTTTTGCTGATTCTACATTGTTCTTTAGGGTTGCATTGTATTCCATTGTGTATATGTGCTACAGTTTATTACCCATTTCTCAGTTGATGGACACTTGGGTTGTTACCATCTCTTTGCTATTGTGAATAATACTGTTATGAACGTGGGCGTGTATATATCTGTTAGTGTCCTGCCTCTCACTTACTTAGCTTATATATCCAGTAATGAAATTGCTGGATCAAGTGGTATTTCTATTTCCAGCTTTCTAAGGAATCACCATATTGATTTTATTTCCACAACGGTTGTATCATTTTACAGTCCCACCAACAGTGAATGAGAGTCCCAATCTCTCCACATCCTTGCCAGCATTTGTTATTTTCTATCTTATTGAACTTTGCTATTAATACTGGGGTGAGATGGTATCGCATGGCTGTTTTGATGTGCGCCTATCTAGTGGCTGATAATTGTGAACATTTCTTCACATGTTTGATGGCTACCTGAATATCTTCTTGGGTGAAGAGTCCGATCATATCTTCTGCCCATTTTTTAATTGAATTGTTTGTCTTCTTGATGTTGAGGTGTTGGAGTTTTCTATAAGTTTTAGAGATAAGTTCTTTGTCTGATAAGTCATTGCCAAATATTTTTTTCCCATTCTGTAGTTCTCTTTTTAGTTTTTTGGAGAAGTCTTTTGATGCATATAAGAATTTAATTTCTAGAAGGTCCCAATAATCTGGTTGGTAATTGGGTGGCAAAGGACCAAGACAGAGCAA
>NW_006922017.1:1518859-1525270 GCF_000298275.1 Orycteropus afer afer
TTGGAGAAGTCTTTTGATGCATATAAGAATTTAATTTCTAGAAGGTCCCAATAATCTGGTTGGTAATTGGGTGGCAAAGGACCAAGACAGAGCAATGAAGAGTCACTAGTAGTTGGAAAATTTGGCCTTGGTGACAGAAATGATGCTGGAAATCACATGATAGAATGTTGCAAGACCAACAACTTATTCTTTGCAAATACCTTTTTTTCAAAAACACAAATGGTGGCTATACACGTGGACTTCACCAGATGGAATACAGAATACACAGGAATCAGATTGACTACATCTGTGGCAGGAGGCAATGACAAAGCTCAATATCTTCAGCCAAAACCAGGCCAGGAGCTGATTGTGGAACAGACCATCAACTACTCATATGCAAGTTCACCTTGATATAAAAGACAATAAAAACAAGTCCACAAGAGCCAAAATATGATCTTGTATATATATCCCTCCTGAATTTAGAGACCATCTAAACAATAGACTTGATGCATTGAACACCAAAGACCGATAGCCAGAAGAATTGTGGGATGACATCAAGAAAATCATCCATGAAGAAAAAAAGAGCTCACTACAAAGGTGGGAAAAGAAGAAAAGACCAAAATGAATGACAGAAGAGACTCTGAAATTTACCCTTGAGTGGAGAGTAGCTAAAAGAAATGGAAGAAATGACAAGATAAAAGAGCTGAACAGAAGATTTCAAAGAACAGCTCGAGCAGACAAAGCCCATTACTATAATGAAATGTACAAAGACCTGAAGTTAGAAAACCAAAAGGGAATAACATGCTCAGCATTTCTCATGCTGAAAGAACTGAGGAAAAAATATTCCAACTGAGTTGCAATATTGAAAGACTCTTGGGAAAAATATTGAATAATGCAGAAAACATCAAAAGAAGATAGAAGGAATACACAGAGACACTCTAGCAAAAAGAACTGGTAGATCTTCATCTATTTCAGGAGGCTGCATATGTTCAAGAACCAATGTTACTGAAGGAAGAAGTCAAAGCTGCACTGAAGGAAGTGGTGAAGAACAAGGCTCCAGGAATTGATGGAATACACATTGAGATGTTTCAACAAACAGATGCCCCACTGGAGGCACTCACTCAGTCATGCCAAGAGATTTGGAAGACAGCTACTTGGCCAACTGACTGGAAGAGATCCATATTTGTACCCATTCCAAAGAAAGGTGATCCCACAGAATGTGGAAATTATTGAGCAATATCATTAATATTGAATGCAAGTAAGATCTTACTGAAGATAATTAAAAAACAGTTGAAGCAGTATATTGACAGAGAACTTCCAGAGGTGCAAGCTGGATTCAGAAGAGGACATGGAAGAAGGAAAATCATAGCTGCTGACAGATGGATCTTGGCTCAAGGCAAAGAATACCAGAAAGATGTTTATTCGTGTTTTATTAACTATGCAAAGGCATTTGATTTTGTAGATCATAACAGATTGTGGATAACACAGAAGAATGGGAATTCCAGAACATTTGATTGTGCTCATGAGGAACCTGTACATTGACCTGTTGTTCAAACAGAACAAGGGAACAATGCATGGTTTAAAATCAAGAAGGAAATGTGTCAGGGTTGTATTCTTTCCCCATACTTATTCAATCTGTATGCAGTGCAAACAATCTGAGAAGCTGGAGTACATGAAGAAGGTAACATCAAGATTGGAGAAAGAATCATTAACAACCTGTGATATGCTGATGGCACAACTTTGCTTACTGAAAGAGAAGATGACTTGAGGCACTTACTGATGAAGATTGAAAAGTACAGTCTGCAGGATGGATTACATCTCAATACAAAGAAAACAAAAATCCTCACAACTGGACCTATAAGCAGCATCATGATAAATGGAGAAAAGATTGAAGTTGTCAAAGACTTCACATTTTTTGGTTCTCTAATTGATGTCAATGGAAACAGCAGTCAAGACATTAGACAATGTATAGAACTGGACAAGTTGGCTGCAAGGGAACTCTTTCTGGTGCCTGACACAAGCCATGATATTTTCAATTGCCTGAGAGCTGGACAATGAATAAAGACCGAAGAAGAATTGATGATTTTGAGTTGTGGTGCTGTCAAAGAATGCTGAAAATACCATGGACTGCAAAAAGAACTAATAGATCTGTCCTGGAGGAAGTGCAGCTGGAATGCTCCTTGGCAGCAAGAATGGCCAGACTTCGTCTCACCTACTTTGGTCACGTTGTCAGACGGGACCATTCCCTGGAGAAGGTTGTCATGCTTGGTAAGGTGGAGGGTTGATGAAAGAGGGGAAGGCCCTCAGTGAGATGTTGTGCATAGAGTCGTTATAAGTCGGGCACAACTCAACAGCACCTAACAACAACAACAACAGTTATCTTGTTTATCTTCTGCTGTTTATGCACCTTGGGTTATGCTTGATAGTCTGTTAAGTCTATAAATTAGGGCCCCTATGTTTTCCCCTAGGAGCTCTGGTAGCATAGTGGCTAAAGCAGTTGACTGCTAACCAGAAGGCTGGCAGTTCAAACCCACCAGCCACTACTCGGAAGGAAGGTTGGGCAATCCTACTTCTGTAGTGATACTGCCTTGGAAACCCAAGGAGGGGTCGACTCGACAGCACATAACAACAACAACAACATGTTTTCCCCTATTTTTTCTTTGATGAACTTTATAGTTTTAGCTTTCACATTTAGCTTTGATCCATCTGGAGTTAGTTTTTGTGTATGGTGTGAGGTATGGATCTTGTTTCATTTTTATGCAAGTGGATACCCAGTTTTGCCAGTGGCATTTGTGAAAGAGACTATCTCTTCCTTCATTTAGTGGCTTTCGGCCTTTGTCAAATATCAGTAAACCATAGGTTGATGGATTGATTTTGGTATTCTCCATTTTGCCCTACTGGTCTATGTGTCTGTCATGGTACCAATGCCAGACTGTTTTGACAACTCTGGCTGTATATTAGGTTTTGATTTCAGGGATTTTGAGAGCTCCTACTTTGTTCTTCTTCTGTAGTGCTTTGCTAATCCCAGGTGTTTTTCCTTTAGTGACTGTTTTTCTTTCCATGTCTTTTAAGAATATCAGTGGAATCTAGATCAGGATTGAATTGAATTGCTTTGGATAGTATTGATATTTTCACAATGTTCAATATTGCTATCTATGAGCATGGCATGTTCTTCCATTTATGTAGATCATCTCTTTAGTTTCTTGAATTAGTGTTTTGAGTTTTCTTTTTATGTCTTTTGTGTTCCTGGTAAATTTATTCCAAATTGTCTTATCTCTTTTGTAATTATTATAAATGGTATTGGTTTCCTTATTTCATTTTCAGAGACCTCTTTGCTGCTGTAGAGGAATCCAACTGATTTCTGCATGTTAATCTTGTATCCTGCCACTATGCTAAGTCATTCAGTAAGTTCCAATAGTTTTTGGCTGAATCTCTTGGATTTTCTACAAATATAGGATAATATCATCTTCAAATAGGGATAAATTTACTTCTTTGTTACCAATTTGGATGCCTTTGATTTTCCTGTCTTGGCTTATTGCCCTGGCTTGGACTTCTAATACAAGGATGAGTAGAATTGGAGATATAGGGCATTCTTATTGGTTCCTGTTCACAAGGGGAATGGTTTCAGACTCTCTACATTGGGATTAATGTTGGCTGTTGGTTGTGCATGTTGTTGTTGTTGTTATGTGCCGTCGAGTCGGCCCCGACTCATAGCGACCCCTCCTTGGGTTTCTGAGGCAGTATCACTATGGAAGTAGGATTGCCCAACCTTCCTTCCGAGCATATATGCCCTTTATTATGTTGAGGCACGTCCTTACTATTACTATTTTTCTGAGAGTTTTTATCAGGAATGGATGTTGGATTTTATCAAATGCCTTTTCTGCATCTACTGATATGATCATGTGATTCTTTTCCTTTATTTTACTTATATGATGGATTATGTTGATAATTTATCTAATGTTGAGTGATCCTTGCATACCTGGTGTGAATTTTGGTCATCATGTATTATTTTTTAGATATAATGTTGGAGTCTATTGATCAGGATTGTGTTGGAGGTTTTTGCATCTATATTCATGAGGGATATTGGTCTATAGTTTTCCTTGCTAGTAGTGTCTTTACCTGGTTTTGGTATCAGGGTTATGCTTACTTCATAAAATGAATTTGGGAGGATTCCATCTTTTTCTATGTTTTGAAATAGTTTGAGTAGGATTGGTATCAGCTGTTCTCTGAATGACTGGTAGAATTCTCCAGTGAAATCATCTGGGCCAGGACTTTTTTTAGTTGGTAATTTTTTTTTTTTTTTTTTTATGATCTGTTCAATTTCTTAATTTGCTGTGGGTCTGTTCAAGTTATCCACCTCAGTCTGTGTTAGTTTACATATGCCGTGTTTCTTGAAATCTATCTGTTTCTTCTGGATTTTCAAATTTGTTGGAGTACAGTTCTTCATAGTATCCCGATATTATTTCTATTTTTTTTTGGTTCTGTTGTGATGTCAGCTCTTTCATTTCTTATTTGTATTTAGTTGCATCTTCTCCTTTGTTAAGTTTGCCAGTGGTTTGTCAATGTTATTAATCTTTTCAAAGAACCAACTTCTAGTCTTGTTGATTTTTTCCATTGTCTTTTTTTTTTTTCTGTTTCATTTATTTCTGCTTGAATCATTATTATTTCTTTGCTTCTGGTGACTGTATGCTTTTTTTTTTTATTCTCCTCTTTTTCTAATTGTTAGAGATGTTGGGGTAAGGTGTTGATTTTTGGCTTTTTCTTCTTTTTTGATGTGTGCATCTATTGCTCTAAATTGCCTTCTTATCACTACTTCTGCTGTGTCACAAAGATTTTTATATATTGTGTGTTCATTATCATTTGATTCAAGGATTTTTTTTTTTTTTAATTTCATTTTTTATTTCTTCTGTTACTCACTTATTTTTGAGAAGGGTGTTATTCAGTTTCCACGTGTTTGTTCTTTTTTCCATTGGTCTTCCTAGTGTTGATTTCTGATTTCATAGCATTGTAGTCTGAGAAGATGCTTTGCAGTATCTCAATATTTTAAATTTATTGAGGCTTGTTTGTGGCTTAATATATGGCCAATCCTGGAGAATGTTCCATGTGTGCTGGAAAAGAATGTATATTTTGCTTTTGTTGGGTGACATGCTCTGTAATATCTATAAGGTTAAGTTGGTGGATTGTATTCTTTAGTTCTTCTTTATCTTTGTTGAGTTTCTTTCCAGATGTTCTATTTCTTATTGAAAGTGGTGTATTAAACCAAAAAAAAAAAAGGAAGCTCATTGTCGTGGAGTCAGTCCTGACTCATAGCGCCCCCTCTTGGGTTTCCGAGGCAGTATCTCTACAGAAGTAGATTGCCCAACCTTCCAAGAAGTGACTGGTGGTTTAGAACTTGCCACCCTTCTGGTTAGCAGTCATGTGCCTTAGGCACTATGCCACCAGGTTTCCTATTATTACCATGGAGTCAGTTATTTGTCTTTTCAATTCTGGTAAAGTCTGCTTTGTGTACCTTGGGGCTCTTTCATTGGATGTGTATTTATTATGGTTATGTCCTCTTGTTCAACTCTTTCTTTAATCATTATATGATGTCCTTCCTTGTCTCTTATGGTCATTTTTGTCTTAAAGTCTATTTTTCAGAAATTAATATTGCCACTCCTGCCCTTTTTCGGTTGTCATTTTGTTGGTATATCTTTTTCCAACCTTTGATTTTAATCTATTTTTGTCTTTGTGGCTAAGGTGAGTCTCTTGTAGACAGCATATTGTTGGGTCATGTTTTCTTTATCCAGTCTCCAACTTTCCATCTCTGGAGCAGTGCATTTAATCCATTTACCTTCAGTGTAATTATTGACAGGTGTGAATTTACTGTTGTCTTTGTGTGTGTGTGTGTGTGTGTGGTGGTTTTTCTTTGTTCTGTATAATTTTCTGTGCTGAGCTCATTTTGTTTATGAATCATGTTTTCATCAACTTCATTGCTATTGTTTTAGAATTTGCCAAGTATTTGTGCTTGTCCTCTTTTATTTTGATGTGAAGGTTTATTATTTTTCTTTGAAGTCCCCCAGTAATTTACAATTTTCCTCTCATGTTTAAAATAGTCTATTCTATCTTGCTATTGTATGGACTTTCTCACCATTTAGAAGTTGTATAAATATATTATTTATTCTCTCTTTTTGAGTTGTAGTTGTCCTTATTTACCAATTGATGTCTCTGGTCCTCAGTTAACAGTCTTGTAAGCTTATTTTACTTTTTATACTTCTTTACCTGGGCTCATTTCTGGGTTATGTTGTCATGTGTGTTAATCATTGGTTGTTTGCTGATATCAGTTAGCTGTCTGAAGGACTCCATTTAGCATCTCTTGTAAGGTTGGTCTGGTTTTAGCAAATATCCTTAATTTCTGCTTATCTGGAAATCTCCTAAATTCACCCTCGTACTTGA
>NW_006922017.1:1525420-1530944 GCF_000298275.1 Orycteropus afer afer
ACTTCTCACCTGCCTGGTTTCTGTTGAGAAATCAGTGCTTAGTCTTGTTGGTTGCCTTTTGTAGATAATTTTTCATTTTTCCTGTGTGATTTTAGGACTTTGTCTCTCGTTTTTATGAGTTTGATGATGATATTTCTTGGTGTTTTTCTTTTGTGGTCTATTATGTTTGGGGTTTATTGAACTTCTTGAATGAATATATTCCTGTTTTTCATCATATTAGGGAAATTCCCTTCCAACAAATCTTTGACAATTTTCTCTGTGGTTTTATGTACATGTTCCTGTTCTGCAATTCCAATTACAAATAAGTTACTCCTCTTGAGGTTTTCCACATGAATCTTAGTATTTCTTCATTATGTTTTGGTCTTTTGTCTGATTGATCCCTTAACAAAGTAGTATTGAGGTTTTTGTCTTCAATCTCATTAATTCTGTCTTCCATTGATTTGATTCTACTCCTTTGCCCTCTCAATATGCTATCTATTTCTGAAATCTTAGAATTAATCTTCTGGACTTCTTTATTTTTCTGTATTATTTCTATTTTTGTCAATTTGTTCTTGTATTGTTTTCCTAAATTGTTCCAGAGTTTTGTCTGTGCTTTTCTTAATTTCATCAGTGTTCTCTTTGATCTGACTCTCAATCCATTGA
Source organism: Orycteropus afer afer (assembly GCF_000298275.1). Classification (NCBI taxonomy): domain Eukaryota; kingdom Metazoa; phylum Chordata; class Mammalia; order Tubulidentata; family Orycteropodidae; genus Orycteropus; species Orycteropus afer. Next base: position 1,526,063 of record NW_006922017.1, read on the forward strand.
AGGTACCCAAATATAATTCTTTTGAATTCCTTATGAGGGAGTTCCAATGCTGCTCAGGGATATTTTCTGGGTTTGTGTCATGGCCCCTTGTTTCTACTACTTAATCTCATTTTTTTTCGTGCGGAGTCTGATGGTTCATTGTCTCTGAGACATTGTGCTGTTGTAGTATTTATGTTTAATTTGTTGTATGTTGGTGTGATTCACAGATTTTTTTTTTTTGTCCTTTGTTTTGTTTGATATATCTGTGTAAGCAGGGTACTGTTCCCTTCTATTCATTAGTTGTTGGTACTTAGGGACTCACCATCTATTTCCTGGTGGGTACGATAGAGAACGATAATGTGTGTACAGATCTCAGCTGTTCATAAAGGGTTCATAAAGAGTGAGTTGAGTTGGTATTGGCTGCCTTCTATCATTGTTCTCTTGGTGAAAAGCAAGTGTTGACCCTCCCTCAGTGAGTGGGGCTGCAGGAGGTACAGGTATAGTTGTATTGTGTGGGACCAGTTGCTGTCTCACACTCAGGCAAAAAAAAAAAAAATTCAAATTTGCAAAAATAAAGAGAAATGCAATAAATTAGCACTTCAAAAATATATTTTAAAAGTATAAAACAAAGAAAATGTGTAAAAGAGAATGAAAAAAAGAAGAAAAAGCCACATTATCTGGGGAATAAGGAATAAGAGAAAAAGCAAGAGTAAAAGAATAGGGGGCACTAAAAAAAGAAAAACAAAGTATTGGCATAATAAAAAGAAAGAATAAAGAAGAGAACCAAGAAAAACAATGGGGGAAAAAAAAAAAAAAACAAGAACTAGGGAAGGAAGACAGGAGGAATATAAAAACAGTAACTTAAAAAACAAAATAAAAACTGTAGGGGGTGGGACATGAGACCCATTCTCTGCCAGGGTGCAGACTAGGATGGAATTCTGAGAGGTCAAGAAGTTGGGTGGAAGCAGGGGGATGGCCACACCCTTGTTCACCAAGAGGGTGTGGGGCACAAGAGTAACAAGGGGAATATCACACCTCTCCAGTCATCAGTCTTCAGTGTGGATGCCTGTGCTGCCTTAGCAGGCATAGCCCACTCTCAGGTCACAGTCCACATGAGAACACCACCTGCACACACTCAAAACGGCTGTGCCAGCTGCTTGCAAATATCCAAAATGGTTGCACCTTAAGGACAGCCACAGGCAGTCCACAAGTCCACCTGTCCCCTTCCTCACTGTTCTCTCTTCTGGACATTAGTCACCAATGCCATCCTTGCCCTACAGCCTTGGTGAGCAGAGCTGATCTTTAGGTTGGTATTGGGAAATATTCAAATGGCTGTGCCCTCAGGACAGCTGATAGTCCATAGTCTGTTTGTCTCCTTACTCACTGTTTCATTCAAGTTCTTCTATGATTTGGTTTTAATCTATGGCTTTATCCTTCCCTTCAAAACTCAGACTTCCAGGATTGTCTTCTTTATCATTTTCAATTGGTTTCTCATTGCTTTGTTGCAGAAGGTCTGTGTAGCTTTTCTATTCCACCATCTTGCCAGAACTCCCCAAACTTGGCATTTCTCAAGCTGAAAGAACTGAAGAAAAAATTCAAGTCTCAAGTTGCAATGTTGGAGGATTATATGTACAAAGTATTGAATGATGCAGGAAGCATCAAAAGAGGATGGAAGGAATACACAGTTATAGTCACAAAGAAGAATTGGTTGCTATTCATCAATTTCAGGAAGTGGCATGTGGTCAAGAACCAATAGTACTGAAAGAAGACGTTCACTGTAGGAATTGGTGGAAAACAAGGCTCCAGGAATTAATGGAATACCCATTGAGATGTTTCAACAAATGGATGCCACACTGGATGCACTTACTTGTCTATGCCAAGTAATTTGGAAGATAGTTACTTGGCCAACTGACTAGAAGAGATCCATTTTTATACCTATTCTAAAGAAAGATGACCCAACAGAACGTAGAAATTATCAATAAATATCATTGATATCACATACATGTAAAATCTTGCTGAAGATAGATATACAGTTGCAGCAGTATATTGACAGGGAATGTCTAGAAATGCAACCTGTACTCAGAAGAGGATGTGGAATGCAGGATATCATTGCTGATATCAGATGGATCTTGTTTGAAATTAAAGAATTACAGAAAGTTTTTTACTTTTATTGTTGACTATGCAAAAACATTTGACTGTGTGGATCATAACAAATTATAGATAACATTGTGAAGAATGGGGATTCCGGAGCATTTAACTATGCTCACAAGGAAGTGTACATAAATGAGGAGGCTGTCATTCATACAGAACAAGGGGATACTGCATGGTTTAAAATCAAGAAGTGTATATATAAAGGTGGTATCCTTTCACCATACTTATTTGTGGTGGTGATGTTTATGTGTCAACCTTGCTGGGCCTGGTTGAGTGGTTGGGCAGCTGAATGTAGTCATTCCCCATGATAAGAATGGTAATTAATTCCATGGTGGAATCTATTGGAGCAGCTGAGTAGCTGCTTTGGGTGTGTGGTCTGCTTCCCCTATATAAGAAATAGCTTTGGGAATGTCTCTAGCTTATGGCACTCTTGAACTCTGCATATAGCCATGTCATTGTTCAGCAGCCTGCCATGCTCTGCTTACCTTGAACTAATGGTCTGCCGTATGGTTTGGTAACATCGGGACTGTCCCTTTTTACTTGTCAACTTTGGGCTTGTCAATCTGAGCAGCCAGATGCTGAGTGAAGAAAACCTTTATCTTCAGTGGACCGGGAGTAGGAGCAGAATTGAAGCCAAGGTTTGAGGGGTTTTCACCCAGCCCCTAGAGCCTGGCAGTTTTAAATCAGACTTAAAGCCCCCAAACCGTATGAGAATAAACTCCTGTTTGATAAAGCCATCCCATTTGTGATATATTCTTGTCAGAGCAGTGCTAGGTAACCAAAACATTGTTCAATCTATGTATAATCAAGAAGCTGGACTACATGAAGAAGAACACTGCATCTGGATTGGAGGAAGACTCATTAACAACCTGCAATATGCAAATGACACAATCTTTCTTGCTGAAAGTATAGATGACTTGAAGTACTTACTGATGAAGATTAAAGACTACAGTCTGCAGTACAGGTTACAGCTCAACATAAACAAATGTAAATTCTCATCACTGGACCAATAAGCAGCCTTACAATAAATGAGATAAAGATTGAAGTTGTCAAAGATTGCATTTTACTTGGATCCACAATCAAAACCCATGAAAGCAGGAGTCAATCAGACATCATACTGCATTGGGTATATCTACTGCAAAAGACCTCTTTAAAGTGTTGAAGAGCAAAAACATTGCTTTAAAGCCCAAGGTGTGCCTAACTGAAGCCATGGTATTCTCATTCACCTGATATGCATGTGAAAGCTGAAGAACCAATAAGGAAGACCAAAAAAAGAGCTCCTGCTTTTGAAAAATGGAGTTGGGAAAGAATACTGAAAATACCACAGACTGCCAGAAGAATGAAAATACATAGTTCCCTATAGTAAAACATGAATGCAAGAAACTGAAGCTCTTCGTATCAATTCCCTAAACTATAAAAACAAAAAAGGAGATCAAATAAAACCACTCATAATTCATAACTACAGCACATATAGGGTAAAGAGGATGCTGCAGATTTCACTTATGTTCCATATGGTAGGCAACATCTGATGGACGCAGTCAGCTTCAGAGTCTAGGCCAGTTAAGAGATAAGCAGAGGATTTACAGAAAACAGAGACATAACTAGGGGACTATGGATAGTAGAATATATTTAAAAATAACCCCCAGAAAAAGAGAGTCCAACTCTGAATAGGGAAATATGAAGAATATGTCTGATATATGGTAAATCAGAGCACTGGCAACAGGGAAATAAATAGCAAGTGGCATGAAAGTGCTCAGGATGGAAATGGTAATCTCAGGAAGGCATAGCTTCTCGAGGAAAAGAAGGTGATTTTGAACATCAATTATTTTAATGGATGAAAATACCCCTCCCTCAATAAACGTGAAATGAGAAGAAAACTATAACACTTACTACAACATAAAATAAACATTTTTAAGCAATAATTTTCAGTAAATAAAAGTCAAATTCAAAATAGAAACGAGAAAAGGAAGATGTTAAATGAAAGTTGGCCAAATTGGATTCCAAGGGCATCTTTCTATGGAAGTAGATTGCCCAATCTTCCTTCTGAGGAGTGCTGGTGGGTTTGAACTGCCAACCTTCTGGTGAGCACTCAAATGCCTTAAGCAATATGCCACTAAGGATCTCCAAGCAATAAATTTCAGTAAATAAATTCAAATTCATAATAGAAATGGGAAAAGGAAGATGTTAAATAAAACTTGGCCAAATTAGGAAGGGAAAAAGAGTAAAAATGTTTTCAAACAAAAAGACCAATTTTCTTAACATAATAATAATAATAATAATAATAAATAACAAAAAATATTTTTTGCCTTCACTTTCCTCTCTCATTTCTCTCTCCCTATAGCGAAACTCTTTAAAAGATTTGTCTATATTCCCTTACTCTTCTTCTCTTATTCTATCTTGTACACTCTCTGCATAACCTTTAGTTTCCATTACAGCTGCAAAATTGCTTTATAGACCCTAACTGTCTTTCAGTGGCCAAATACAATAATTATGTCTCAGTACTCATGCCACCCAACCTAGCAGCAGCATTTGGCACAATTGTTATCTTTTCCTTTTTTTTGTTTTTAATTGTGATTTGGGTGAAGATTTACAGAGCAAATTCACTTTCCATACAGCAGTTCACATATACTTTGTCTCATGTCATTGACTACAGTTTACCACAATGAAACAGCTCCCCTCCCACATCCTCCCCAGAGTTACCTCTTCCCAGTGACCATCCCCCCATACTCTCCTGCCCTCTGAGCTGTCTCCC
>NW_006922017.1:1556391-1571081 GCF_000298275.1 Orycteropus afer afer
ATACAGGGTTGGCAGACAATGGGCCTCTCGAAGAGTATGAAGGGATGGACACTGGGAGGAGGTAACTATGGGGAGGAAGTGGGTGGGGAGCTCCTGCATTGTAAATTTTGGTCAATGACATGAGACAAAGTATATGTGAGCTGCTGTATGAAAAGTGAATTTACTCTGTAAATCTTCAGCCAAATCCTAATTAAAAAAAAAATATATATTTTTGGAAATTTACTCAAAAGAACAGAGAAGGTAAAAGGAAAAGATGCTGCTTTTCCATAAATAAGCAAGAAAGTGTGATTAAATGCCACTTTATTTTTTGATGTAAAGTCTGAGGTAATATTATAAACATAGTGACAATTGGGACTTCAAAAAGTCCCTGCACAAGATATTTCTTCAGTGATGGTTTATTCCGAAAGGTGAGCCATTCCACTTCGAATTATCTGATCCTTGTGAAGGGACAGAGATCTGAAAGTGGGAAATGTTTGAGTTGCCACAACAGAGGGTGCTGCTCTTCCACAGGAGCAAAGAGGGGCTGGGCAAGGTAGCAGGCAGGGATAGATAGGATTTTGGATGAGGGATGTTGCAGGCTGGGGTAGACAGGATTTTGGATGAGGGATGTTGCAGGCTGGGGTAGACAGGATTTTGGATGTGGGATGTTGCAGGCTGGGGTAGACAGGATTTTGGGTGAGGGGCACAGGAGCTGGTGCACTTCATGGCTCTGGCTTGCTGTGTTACCATCTTTAAAAATCAATTTTACCAAATTCAGAAAGCACCAAGGAAAGGTGGTTTCGTTGGCTCTGTTTTAAAATAAACAGGATAAAAATGTGCATGTATAATGTAAAAATGAAGAACAGAAGGCAGAAAGAGACTAGAAATTAGAAAATCTGTTTTCTACTCCTATGTAGCTACTAGTTCACTATATTTGGCCTTCTCGGACATTACTGTGCACAGGAATCATCTGGTGATCTTGTTCAAAATGCAGATTCTGATGCAGTAGGATAGAGTTGGGGCAGAGATTCTGCATACGTAATAAGCTCCTGGGAGATGCCAATACTACAGGTCCCTGGGCAACATTTTGGCTTAGCAAGACACTGAACAGTGCTGATGGCACAAAGTTTAAGATTTGGGCAGCTAATTGAAAGGTCACTGGTTCAAACCCACTAACAGTTCCATGGGAAAAAAGATATGGAGAACTACTTCTGTAAAGATTGTTGTTGTTGTTATGTGCCGTCGAGTCGGACCTGACTCATCGTGACCCCTCCTTGGGTTTCCTAGGCAGTATCATTACAGAAGTAGATTGCCTCATCTTCCTTCCAAGAAGTGGCTGGTGGGTTTGTACTGCCAGCCTTCTGGTTAGCAGTCAAGTGCCGTAGGCACTATGCTACCAGAGCTCCCTCTGTAAAGATTATAGCCTAGGAAATCCTATGGAGCAGATCTGTGTTATCCAACACAGTCACTATGAGTTGGAATTGACTGGACAGCACCTAACAATAGCAATATGACTTGAGTCAAACACTTAACTAATCTTTGTAAATTACCACTTAACTTCTTTCAGGCCTTGGTTCAAATGTCACCTCTCTCTGGTCTTCCCCACCCATAATCATTAAAATAGTAATTCCTACTTTCACTCTATCCCCTGAACTGGCTTCATTTTCTTTTTGGAATTCACTCCATAAATACTGACCTGAAGTAGTTTGTGTCTTCCCAGTAGAGTGTAAGCTTCACAATAGCAGTAGCTTTGTTTCTATTTATTTATTTTTTTCCCTATTGTATTGTCAAAGTATATAGAAAAGAGACTGACATGTAGAGGAACACAGCACTGACTAACTGACAGACTAAGTGAAAAAATGAATGAAAGAATGGATGGAAGGATGGATTCATAGGTGGATGAATGGATAAGTTTCTCTCCCCATTATGAAATGTACAGCATCTTATCTGGATCTAAGACCTTCTGAGGAATTGAACAATCCCAACTTAGGGCTGACTACATACAGGCAGAGCAGTGTAGATAATATTTACATTCAGTATAAAAGAATTCAACGTAGATGAATGAGAGACTGAAAATGTTTGACCGATCTGACTCTTGGTAATTTCCATATAATTGAGATAAAAATAATTGGAGTACAACCTTGCCAAGGAATTAGGTTTCTAGGCCTTGAAAGACATGCTGTTGTTGTTGCTGTGTGCCACTGACTCAACGGTAACTCATCCTGACCCTATATGAGAACTGTCCCATAGATTTTCCTAGGCTATAATCTTTATGGGAACAGATCACTACATCTTTTCTTCCATGAAGCAACTGGGTGGGTTCGAACAGCCAGCCTCTTGGTTAGCGGCTGAGTGCTTAACCTTTGCACCACCATGGTCCCTTTGAAAGTCATATTTTCTCAGAATTACATGATTAATTAAATCTACTTCGAGAATCCTTCTTCTAAGTTATTTCAATTATTACCAAAATACAGGACACACTTGCTCTTCCTGCTTGTATTCATCTAGTGTCAACACAAGAGATTCTACAGGGACAAACTGAATTACAGTTTCAAACAAGGAAAGCTTCTGAGATCACAATTGTAATTGCAGCTTCCAGGAGTGGTAGCCATACTAAGCAGAAGTCAACCAGAATAATCAAGTGTAATTAGCAAAATACTAGAACAGCTAAACAGCAACTGTAGTTGGAAAGCAAAGGATTATTATTATTTTCATTTTGGGTAAAAAGGAGATAGAAGGGGCTATGAGATTCTCTCTTGCCACACTACAATGAACAATAGAATTTTTCATTAGAATTGTCACCCTCAGATTATTTATTTATAACAAAATTATATGGTATCATGTTAAGAAAAACTTTTTTGTCACATATAAAGTGAAACTTCATTATTTTTAGCATTCCACTTTTAGGTGTCCTTTCTTTATGATAGAAGGCAATAATTTCACAAAAGCCACAGATGACTAAGAGGATGACTGAGAGAAAGAAAATATATAATTAGAATTAGTCTTTGTTCTTTCTCCTTTCCAAAGGCAGAAAAGACAATAAATTATTTTGATTCAAAAAAGTCTGTAATTTAGATAAATTAATAAGGCAATCATTTCAGACAAATATTTTGTTTCGTCACTTCAATTCCACAATTTACCTGATAAGTTTTTTCACTCGAGGGGAAGCACATCATGAGATTTGTAGATGATTGTCTTGAAAACAGAAGGCCCAAAACCATTTCTGACAAAACATTGTCTCTCATTTCCAGTTACTTCACAATAACTACAAGGACGCAATTAAAACAAACAAAAAACAAGCATGAAAATAAAAAGAAAACAAACAAAACAAAACACAATGCAAGCTAATTCAAGATGGAGGCATTTTTTTTTGTTTGTTTGTTTGTTTTCCTTTCCTGACAGTATCATTAAGCAACAAGGACTGGAGAGCACTACCAAGTAAGCCTTCTAGATTTATTTGCTTATTCTACCTCACTGATAATGTAAAGTTTCCACACATTGAGTTTTGTTATCTACTAGTCTGAATTGGCCGTGGAGTAATATTGGCATTTTCTTTTAATTTAAATCTGCTGGGAAAGGGATAAACAGATATGAGATGCTCATAAAATAATCACCTTTCAAAACACATGAAAAATGTAATTAGAGAGAAATTAAAGATTTAAAAGAGAAAAAGGTAATAAATTAGTAAGTTCTTCCCTCATGAACACCATTGTTGTTGTTGTTATTTGCCATCGAGTCGGCCCCGACTCATAGCGACCCCTCCTTCGGTTTCTGAGGCAGTATCACTAAGGAAGTAGGAATGCCCAACCTTCCTTAACACCATTAGGACTGTAGATTTGTAGATAAAGTGAGTCACTGTTAGTGCACATGGTGGTACAATATGGGCCAAGGCAGTGTTAATGAAGATGATAGTCATGTTGCCATAAGGAAATGCACACACATACATATACATAAAAAAAAAAAAAAAAAAAACTCATAATGGAAACATTTTTTTTTTTTCTATCAGTTTGATTAAGTTTGCAAAAAAACATTTCCTTAGTTCCAAAGTGTTGTAAGAGCATTCCAATTAAACTTTACCACGGTTACATTTTTATTGCATAAAGCAAAGTAATTTTCTAAAATATTTAAGGAAATATTTTTATATTTCTGACTCCCTTCATGGAGTTAAAATAAATTTCACAGGAAGGTTGATTCCCCTGAGATACTTAGTTAATAAATCTTTACTAAAGTTAATAAATACTTGCAGTTTTGTAACAGAAGTATGAATTTTACTGTGCAAATCATGATTTAGTAACTTTGGAGATTTTAAAGATATGGTGGCAGTTGACTACCATGTGGGTTTGTAAGTCACAGGGAAGGGACTCTACTACAATATACAATTTAATAGTTAATAATCTTTGAATAACTGTTACCTAATGTGGAAATTAGGAGCTCTGGTAGCATAGTGCCTAAGGCACTTGACTGCTAACCAGGAGGCTGGTGGTTCAAACCCACCAGCCACTCCTCGGAAGGAAGGTTGGGCAATCCTACTTCCGTAGTGATAACTGCCTCTAGTGATAACTGCCTCAGAAACCCAAGGAGGGGTCGCTATGAGTCGGGGCCAACTCGACGGCAAATAACAACAACAACAGCAATCTGGAAATTGTTGAATAATATCATTAATACCACATGCAAGTAAAATGTTGCTGAAGATAATTCCAAAATGGTTCCAGCAGTACATTGACAGGGAACTTCTGCAAAATCAAGCCAGGTTCAGAAGATTCAGAAGGAGCCTTAGAATGAAGGAGATCATTGCTGATGTCTGGGGGATCTTGGTTGAAAGTAAAGAATACCAGAAATATGTTTAACTGTATTTTACTGACTATGTGAAGGTACTTGACTGTGTGGATCATAAAAAATTATGATAACATTGCAAAGAATGGAAATCCAGAATACTTAATAGTGCTCATGAGGAATCTATACATGCCCCATGATGCTATAGATCAACCAGAACAAGGGGATACTCTATGGTTTAAAGTCAGGAAAGGTGTTGTTTTGGTTACCTAGTGCGTCTCTGACAGGAATATATACCACAAATGGGATAGCCTTAACAAGCATGAGTTTATTCATGGGAGGTTAGAAGTCTGAGTTCAAAGTGCCAGCTTCTAGGGGCTGTGTGAAAACCCCATGACCTTGAGCTTCAGCTCTGCTTCTTGTTCCTGGTCCACTGAAGCTAGAGGCATCTCTTCACTTAGACAGCTATGGGCTGCTGAGCCTAACAAGCCCAAGGTCGACAAGTAAAATGGCACAGTCCTGATGTTATCAAACCACACAGCATGCCATTAATTCAAATCAGTTGAAGGTCCCAAGGTCAGCAGAGCATGGCAGACTGAACAACAGGGATACATGCAGGGTTCAAGCATGACATAAGCTAGAGACCATTCCCAAAGCTGCTTCTTACATATGAGAAGCAGACCACATACCCAGTTGCTCACAGTAGATTCCACCAAGAAGTTGATTACCAGTCTCATCATGGGGAATACTACATTTAACTGCCCAGCCATTATATGAGAAGACCATGGCATCAGGATTAGAAGACTCATTAACCACCTGTGATATGCAGATGACATAACCTTGCTTGCTGAAAGTAAATGTGGCATGAAGCACTTACTGATGAAGATCTGTACCGGTTACACCCAACATAAAGAAAATGAAAATCCTCAAAATTGAACCAATAAGCAACATCACGATAAATGGAGAAAAGATTGAAGTTGTCAAAGATTACATTTTACTTGGATCCATAATCAATACCCATGGAAGCAGCAGTCAAGAAACCAGATGTTGTTTTGCACTAGGCAAATCTGCTGCAAAAGACCTCTTTAGAGAGCAAAGATGTCACTTGGGAGACTAAGGTGTGCCTGACTCAAACCATGGTATTTTTAATCAACTCATATGCATGTGAAAGCTGGACAGTGAATAAGGAGGACTAAAATAGAGTTTATTCCTTTTAATTGTGGTGTTAGCGAAGAATACTGAAAACACCATGGACTGCCAGAAGAATGAACAAACTTGTCCTGGAAGAAGTGCATCTGGAATGCTCCTTGGACGTGAAAATGGCCAGATTTTATTTTACCTATTTGGTCATGTTTTATGGAGAAGGATATCATGCTTGGTAAAGGGTCAGCAAAAAAGCGTAAGGCCCTCAACAAGATGAATTGACACAGTGGCAGCAACTATGGACTCAAGTATAGCAAGTATTGTGAGGATGGCACAAGGCAGTGTTCTGTTGTATATGGGATTGCTATGAATCAGTGCCAACTTGATGGCACCTAACAACAACAATGGATAAAAACTAAGCTAATGGAAGACTTGAAGGATTTACTGATGAAGATCAAAGACTGTAGACTTCCAGTATACCTCCACATAAAGAAAACAAAAATTCTTACAACTGAGCAAATAAGCAGCATCATGAAAAGTGGAGAAAAGTTTGAAGTTGTCAAGGATTTCATTTCATTGGATGCACAATCAACATTCACGGAAGCAGCAATCAAGGAATCAAATGATGCATTCCACTGGGAAAATCTGCTGCAAAAGACCCCTTTTAAAGTATTAAAGAGCAAAAACATCACTTAGAAGACTAAAATGCACCTTACCCAAGCTATGGTAATTTTAGTATTTGCCTGTGAAAGCTGGGCAAAGAATAAGGGAGACTGAAAGAGTTTATACCATTTAATTATGTTGTTGATGAAGAATACTGAAAATGCCATGAACTTCCAGAAGAATGAACAAATCTGTCTTGGAAAATGTACAGCTAGAATGGTCCTTAGAAACAAAAATTGCTAGATTTTGACTCTTATACTTTAGTCCAGGTATCAGAAGGGACCAGTCACTGGAGAAGGACAGGTAAAGTAGAGGAGAAGTAGAGAGTCAGCAAAAAAGGGTAAAACCCTCAATTAGGTGGACTGACACAGTGGTTACAAAAATGGACTCAAGCATGACAATTGTGAGGGTGGCACAGGGCCAGGCAGTGTTCTGTTCTGTTGTACACAGTTTCACTGTGACTTGGAACCGACTTGATGACACCTAACAACTACAGCAACAATAATGGATAACCACTAGTTAACAATGGAAAAAATATTGTATGATTTAGTCCTCACTGTATACACTGAAGCAGCTATACTGTTTAATTTGTTAATTGATTTTAGGTCTAAGCAACTTCTTGCCCACAATGGCACCCTCTCAGAGCAGAACAGAAGAGAAGTGGGTAAATAATATTTTTACCAACATGATGGCAAATGGTTTTGGATGAATACATATTTTTTGCACTGGCTATACAGAAAGAATGGTTAATAATTGGGGTACATATAAAAAAAAAGCTTACTGCTATTCAATCAATTCTGACTCATACTAACCCTATAGGACAGAGTAGAACTACATCCATAAGATTTCCAAAGCTATACATCTTTATGGAAGCAGACTGCTTCACTTTTCTCCCACAGAGTAGTTGGTGGGTTTGAACTTCTCACCTTTTAGTTAGCAGCCAAATGCTTTAACTGCTATATCATCAGGGCTTATTCCTATTCCTGGGCTACATAGAATGATAAAACAAACAAAATACCCTTTAAACCAAATGGGAAGATACATTATTAGATTATTTTCATTAAATGGGCAGAAAAGCAAGTGTCATATCTGTATCTGGCTTGCTATTCAGTCATTTCCCAGGCAGAGTTCTTAAGTCATTCTAGAATGTCATGAATTGCATGTTGAGAAGGCTCCTTTTCACTCTACTGTGGCCTCTCCTCTTGAATTGACATCACACAGTGCACATCACTGTTACTGTCACAGCACGAGCTGCACATTTGGGTAAAACCTATTTCATATGGATGTCACTTACTCTAGACAGTGTTACATGTTCAGAATTCAGGCCTTTTATTTTAGGAAGAATATTTTGTGGTTGAGTGTATTGATTCTTTTAGATTTGTTATTAAGCCAACTTCAATGAGCTCTATAATTGGTGACCTTTTGGAGAAGGCTAATATAAATAATTGTATTTGTAGCAAATAAACGGATGAAGGCCTGGCTAAGGAATGTCCACTATTTTAACATTTTACGATTCAAGACTTCTTACTTGCATTCGTTCACATTGTGTGTGTATGTGTCTTGGTTTCCTAGGACTGCTATAACAAAACACCACAAAGTGAGTGGCTTGACAGAGGAGAACTGGTCACACAGTACAGGAGGCTAGAAGTTTGAATTTAAGATTTTGGCAGGGCTATACTCTTCCTTGATTGGTTCAAGGGAAAGACTCTTCTTCGTCTCTTTCACTTTTGAATAGCCTGGGGCATTTCTTTGGTTTCCTTGGCTTATAGATGCTTCTTCTCATGATGTCTTTCCTCCATTTCCATGTGTGATTTTCAGTGTCTATTCTTTATAAAACATCATACAGAAGGTATTAGGATTAGTATTTATCCTACTTTGGTTTAAAACCAAAACCAAACCAGACTTACTGCCAGTGAGTTGATTTGACTCAGCGACCTTTCCTTGGGTTTCTGAAGTGGTTTCTCTTTGGAAGTAGATTGTCCTATCTTCCTTCCTAGGAATGGCTGGTGGATTTGAACTGCAAGCCTTCAGATTAGCTGTCCAATTCCTTAGGAAGTATACCACCAGAGTGCCCCAACTTTGGGATGGGCTTATTTAAATTATCTGATATCAAAAGAAAAATTCCTATTTTCAAGCAAGATCAAAGTTCTGCCAACCAAGTAATGGGACTCAGAAACCTTGGTGAATACATCCACTGGATCATTCTCCCAGGTGTGGTGTTTGACCACATAAAATGCATTTTATCAGTGGAAAAAAAAAATCTTACCTCTGAAGATAACTTATAGTGTGTAACCTTGGACAAGTCATCCGACCTTATCTTTGAGTTCGAGCACCATATCTACAAAATGTCAAATTTGGAAAGAATAAAAGTAATGTTTTATGTAAAATAAAAATTTTATTAAAATAATAAAAAATATATTAAAAATAAGCAGTAACCATTGTTTAGCGAAGGCCATGAGAGCCAAAATATGACTTTGATTACATCTCACCTAAATTTAGAGACTATCTGAAGAATAGATTTGACACATTGAAGACCAATGTCAAAGGACCAGAGGAGTTGTGAGATGACATTAAGAACATCATCATACATGAAGAAAGCAAATGATCCTTAAAAAAAAGGGAAGGAAGGAAAGACGAAAATGGGTATCAGAAGAAACTCTGAAACTTGCTTTTGAATGCAGAGTAGCTAAATTGAAAGGAAGAACTACTGAAATAAAACAGCTGAATAGAAGATTTGAAAGGGCAGCTCGAAAAGACAAAGCAAAGTATAATAATGGAATGTGCAAAAAGGCCTGGTTATTTGCTTCCATTGAGATTACAGCCAAGAAAACTCTATGGGATAGTTCTAGTCTGGACTACATGAGGCTCACCTTAATTCCCCTCTACAGCAATGGGTTTTATTCTGGTTTATTATTTAGAGTAATAAAAAAGAAATTCAGGAAAAATAAATAAATAAAAAAGACTTTTGGGCTTTTTGCAGTTTTTAAATAGGATAGAATTTTTATTCATAGTAGAATTTCCTTCTGTGGAGGAAATGACTAGATGAAATAACTAGGCAAGAAGCATATCTTTCCCCCACAAAAAGTACTATGAAATGGATTGATTGTCAGAGGATGTCACAAACAGGAAAGGATTATGACCCAAAAGAATGCATGCTGGAGTGAATCAATTTCAGCTGATGGCACTTAGTATCTTGAAATATAAGTGGCAGGTACCTGGGGGAAGTGTGGGTATGCTGTGGATATCAAGGTCATCCAGCTTAGTTTGTGGAATGTAGCAGGATGTTCTAGACAGCAGACAGAACAGCATCTAGAATTCTAGATCAGACCACATTCTGTAATGTAAATAGGGAAGTTACTCAGTAAGAATAAGGTACTAAGTCATAATAATATTATAGGTTCTAGACTGAAATGACTAAGAGTCAGACAGAACTCCATACTTGGGGTTGGCCACAACTCCTGACAGGTTATAAAAGTTACAACTGAAGAAGGAAAATAAATATACAAACTCTCTTCACAATACTGTGAGCTTCCTAGCAGTGCAGATTGGAGCATGTATGAGATCCTTGCCTCCTCTGCACCTACCCCAGTGCCTGATACTTGGTAGATCCTAATAAACACTTGTCATTAAAAGAAATATCAAATTATGGTTTCAGATGAATGATGTAAATTTGGCCTTGATAATTCAGAGTTATGGGGTAGACAACATTTGGTATATTGCATTTTTTTTTTTCTGTTTCTTCTTTCTTGGGGGACAGGTTGGTTTACACAAATATTCAGATGAAAGAAATATGTATTTTCATGTAAAAATAAATATAAATATTGTTTTACAAGAGAAACAAAAATAAAGCTGTAAATTCTATATCGATAATTTGCATTTTTGATAAAGGAGTTTTATCTTGAGTCAGTGACCTTGATTCAATTAATTGTTTATTTTGATGCTTGGTACATAAAAATCACATGAAAAATGTTAACAAAATGAAAAATGAAAGCAATTTATAATATGATTTTTATCAACATTAATTTAATGTGTAAGTATGTGAAATAATCACATTAATGGAACCATTGTGGAGAAAAAGGAATGGCATGTAATTGAAAATATCTGAGGAAAATACACTACCTTCTTAGTTATAGGAATAAAATACTTAAAAATCGTTTTGTTCATTCCATCATTTTTAGGCAAATCTAAGATGTTTATGGGAGCCCTAGTGGCGTAGTGCCTAAAGCATTTGACTGCTAACCAGAAGGCTGGTGGTTCAAACCCACCAGCCACTCATGGGAAGGAAGAATGGGCAATCAGTATACTTCCGTTCTGTGAAGATACCTCCATGGAAATCGAAGGAGGGGTTAGTATGAGTCGGAATCGATTCTACCACAGTGAGTTTAGTTTCGTTTGGAAGACGTTTATAGTTTCCTTTTAGGGGAAGGGTAACTTTTGTAACGTAGTTTTAATAAAAGAAACTTGTGGCTACAGAAAAAGTGTAGCAAACCTTAAGAGAAATTATGTGCTCTCAAAAATCTGACAGCAAAACATTTCATTTCACTAATTGATATTTTCAGAAAATTGCCATTTAAAACTTAAAATTTATTCTCATGTAAAAATTTGGCCTCTGAATATGAATATAATATTTATAGATATAAATGAAGAACTTATATTAAAAATAGAAAATTTAAGGAAAAAATTATGTTCTAACATAATATGGATAATAATAATCATCACAGAATTCAAATATTCTATAGGAAGTAGAGGGTCTATATGAAGGCTGTAGTCCCTTGGGACTGAACCCTAGGGAAAAAGAATTGTGGTATATATTTGGCTTGATTCTAGGTTGTGTCTCTTTTATTCAGAGCACTTAAAATTTTTGTCGCTCTTCTAATTAGGTTTGTTTATCTTGTATGATATTTCCTCATGCTTTATTTAGTAGGTCTGGTAAGGTCTGTTAGGGGTTTTTCATTTTTTTTTTTTTTTAACACACATTGAAGAAAAGAAAAACAGCAATATTCTAACAGATGATATGGATGATAACAATATATATATATTTTCTTAAAATGAATTTTCACTTAGTGACTTCACTTGTTAAAATTCATATCTTAACTAGAAGTATAAATAGATTTTATTCAGAAGATGGCATACACATTCTTATTTTGCATTTTGTTTAATATGAACCAAACAAACACACTAGGTAAAGGAATTGGAAATTTCACATTTCTGCTTTACCCTATATTTGTAGTGTAGTTACATGAATATCTTTCACTCATAATTAGTTTCATAACAAAGGTAATTGACTAATAAATATTAATGATTATCAAAGCACTATACTTGGCACAGAAGAAGCATAAGACTAAATTCTCTGAATTTATGATACCAATAAAACCAGAAGATGTTTGAATGGATTTCCTTGACCTTGGATAAATCATTTTGTTTCCCATCAGTTAATATTTTCTCATGTATAAAAAGGAAAGTTTAAAGTAGGGTTCTAGTTTTGAAATGGAACAGTCTGCATTTCCATTACTTCTATAACCCTATAAACCTGGGATTTTAATTTTCTCTTTCACTCCTTTACTCCCTCCTTTCTTCCCTTCTCCATTTTTCCTCCAAGCTCCCAGTTTTCGTAATGACAAAGCTAATTGGTATTCTAATTCTCCTCTCTTCCAAGGTTCCTTAGGTTCCTAAGGCTCAAAAGAAGCCATCATTCCTCCACATTTGCTTCATATTTATTCTATTCAGAATTAGTTTTTCTTTGTTAATTTTTATTGTGATTCAGGTGAAAGTTTACAGAGCAAATTCACTTTCCATACATCAGCTTTGTCTCATGACATTGACTACAATTTCCCACAGTGCAACAGCTCTCCTTCCACTTCCTCCCCATAGTTACCTCTTCCGTATGTCCTTCCCTCATGCACACCTGTCCCCCAAGGCATACATAGCCTTTCTATTTTCCCATGATTGAGCTCTCCAAGGAGTGTGTCTACCTAATGTAAATGCTCAGCTCATATGCTAGTCTTTTGTTTGGCTGGAAGCCATGGCAGTGGGTTCAATTGCAGACCTGAAGGGCAGCTACAGTCCCTAGTCTCATTGGTTCTATCAGGCTCTGTCAGACCAGCAAACCTGGTATTTTTTTTCTAATGATTTTGAGTTTTGTTCCACATTGTTCTCCCACTCTATCCAGGATATCCTACATAGATCCCCCTCTGAGTGGCTGACAGTGGTAGCCAGGACCCATCTAGTTCTGGTCTCATAGTCATATAGGCTGAGGATCATGTGGTGTACCAGTTTCTTGGACTAATTGTTTTCAAATGTCTTTGGTTTTCTTCATTCTTCTTTGCTCTGAATGAGGAGAGACCCATCGTTGCATCTAGATGGCCACTTGCAAATTTTTAAAATCCCAGTTGCTACTCACCAAAGTAGGATGTGGAACAATGTTTGTGTAGTATGTTATGCCAATTGAGCTTGATGTCCTCTGAGACTATGGTTCTGAGGCCAAAGGTCCAACTACTCATTCCCTCTGGGTAGCTGGCTGTGACCAAGAACTGACTACAACCTTGTCCCTTGTCAGCTCAACCTATCCACCTGGGAATTCAGATCATACAAATACTCGTATGGGATCATTGTCTGCCAACCCTATACATGGTCTTGGGTACACTCCCCGCTTCATAGACATACCTAATAGTTCAGCCTGTTCACCCCTCTATCCACCTGTAGATTAGGAGCTCTGGTAGCATAGTGCCTAAGGCACTTGACTGCTAACCAGAAGGCTGGCGGTTCAAACCCACCAGCCACTCCTCGGAAGGAAGGTTGGGCATTCCTACTTCCGTAGTGATACTGCCTTGGAAACCCAAGGAGGGGTCGCTATGAGTCGGGGCCCACTCGATGGCAAATAACAACAACAACAACACTGACAGTGCAGTACTGTATTTGCAAAAAGGTTCATGCTTGCTGTCTGTACCTCCCGTGCACTCCCTATGTCTTCCTCTTCTTCTATGCCACCGTGTTGATCACTCACATTTGGTACATTTCCCTTCTCTTTATCCAAATCAATCCTTGTCCGAACCTATCTAACCTATCCCCTCCCCTCCAACCCCTGGTACCAACAAAGAAAATTTCCTTCCATATATAAACTTTTCCTTGACTTTTTACAATAAGTGATTAATACAACATTTGTCCTTCTGTGATTGACTGATTTCACTAAGCATAATGTTCTCCAAGTTCATCCATGTTATGTGGTGTTTTGCCATTTCTACATTATTCTTTACAGTTTCATAGTATTCCATTGTGTGTGTGTATCATAGATTGCTTATCATTTTCTGTTGATACGCACCTAGATTGTTTCCATCTTTTGACTATTGTAAATAGTACTGTGATAAACATGGGTGTGCATATATCTGTTCTTGTCCTGGCTTTCACTTCCTTAGGATATATACCTAGTAATGGAATGGCTAGGTCAAATGGTAATTCTAATGCCAACTTTTTAAGGAATCGCCATACTGCTTTCCACAGTGGTTGTACCATTTTACAGTCCCCACAGCAGTCTAAGAGAGTCCCAATCTCTCTGCATTCTCCTCAGCATTTGTTATTTTCTGTCTTGTTGAAGTTTGCTACTAGTGCTGGAGCAAGATGACATTTCCTTGTTGTTTTGATTTGCATCTCTTTAATAGCTAATGATCATGAGCATTTCGTTATATGTTTGTTGGCCACCTGAATATCCTCTTTGGTAAAGTGTCTATTCATGTCTTCTGACTATTTTTTAATTAGATTATTTGTCTTTTTGTTGTTGAGATGTTGGAGTTTTCTATACATTCTAGAGATAAATTCTTTGTCAGATCATTGCCGAATATTTTTTCCCCATCTATAGGTTCTCTTTTGAGTCTTTTGGAGAAGTCTTTGGAAGCACATAAAAAAAATTCATTTTTAGAAGGTCCCATTCATCTAGTTTCTCTTCTGCTGTTTGTGCATTTTGGGTTATGCTTGATAGTCTATTTATGCCATATATTACCAAACCAAACTCACTGTCATCGAGTCGGATCCAAATCATATTGACCCCTCCTTGGGTTTCTGAGGTGGTGTCACTACAGAAGTAGATTGCCCAACCTTACTTCCTAGGAGTGGCTGTGGGTTTGAACTGCCAACCTTCT
>NW_006922017.1:1571960-1573555 GCF_000298275.1 Orycteropus afer afer
GGGTTTGAACCACCAGCCTTCTGGTTAGCAGTCAAGTGGTAGCTATTGTAAATGATATTGATTTCCTCATTTCTTTTTCATCACTCTCTTTGCTGGTGTAGAGGAATCCAACGATTTTTGGATGTTGATCTTGTATCCTTCTACTACACTAAATCTTCCAATTGTTCCAGTAGATTTTTGAATGAGTCTCTTGGGTTTTCTAGGTATAGGATCATATTATCAGCAAATAAGGATCATTTGACTTCATCCTTAGTGTGATAGTTGGAGCTATGTGTCAACTTGGCTGGACCCCAGTTCTGTGTGGTTGTTCCCATGATGGGATTGGATGATTGTGTTCTGAGTGACCAATCTGCCCAAGGGGAGTTTCTCTAGGGGTGGTCTGCTTCCAAGATATCCAGGGACATCCTGGGAAGAGAGACATTCTTTGAAGGATTGGAACCTGGTGTGCTGGCTACAAACTTCTGTGAGTGAGAAGCCCACTGCTTGGCCAGGAGATCTTGGATTCGTCTTTCGTTGGAGTCAACAACCAGTGTACTGCCTGCCAGCCTTGAATTTCTTGGCCCCTTGTGCTTGCGGAAGCTAAGGCTGCCGCCAGCCTGACATTTCCTCCAGGGACTTTGAACTTGCCAACTTCTATACATTTGTGAGCCATTTTCCTAAGATAAATTCCCCCCCCCCATATATATATATATAGACATGCTTTGCTGGTTTTTGTGTTTCTCTAGAGAACCCAATCTAACACATTTGGTACTGAGAGTGGTTCCAGTGAGACAAAATCATAAGGATGGGCTTCCTAGATTGGTTCTCAAGTTTGATTAATTTTGATGACACTAGCGACTCTGTGTCTGCTAGTAAAGAGAGCCCTACTAATCCGTGGCATGAGGTGGCAAAATTAATACCCAAAATAGCACCACCAATAGATCACATACTTGTGAGAAGTGACGCTCTGGGTGATTGGATATTTGATACTTTTCTGCAATTTTGTCAGAATGAGGAGTATAGGGAAGTTGGTTGGTTGGTCCAACTTACACTGGATAAGTTGGTGAAAGAGCGAGATGGGCTCAAAGCTGCTGAGTCTCAGCTTAAGCGTCACATAAATGACCTCAGTGCTTCCAGCTATGCTCTGAAAGAAAGATTTATAGCTTCTACTACCAGGGCTGACATAGCTGAAACCCAAATCCAGAGTCTTATTGTAAGAGTGGCTGATTTACAATACCAGCTCAATTGCCAACCCAGAACAGCGTCTGCCTTTAAAGGGAGGTCATTGATTGGGAAAAAATGGGATCTTGTAACCTGGAATGGGGACATATGGACAGATGATCAGGAAGATCAGGACATAAAGCCTGTAAATTCTGTTGAATTCCTCCCATCTGAACAGATTACTGTAAAACCATTATCCCCTCCCCCTCAGCTTGAGGGGACTAGCCAAACCGGTTCTGCAGGTTTATTGTGTGATGCAGAGGCCATGGGAAACATTCCTGAATGCTCTCAGGAACTGCCTCAAGCACCTATTCTGGGGGCTTGGCCCATAACAAAGGTCAAGTCTAAGAGAGCCCCAAGAGGTGAAATAGAAAGTGTGACTGAGGAGGTGATAC
>NW_006922017.1:1575270-1576892 GCF_000298275.1 Orycteropus afer afer
TTCCACCTCAGTGAAATTTCTAGGGGTCCAATGGTGTGGGGCATGTTGAGATATTCCTACTAAAGTGAAGGATAAGCTATTGTATCTGGCTTCCCCCACAACTAAAAAGGAGGCACAATGTCTGGTGGGTCTCTTTGGATTTTAGAGGCAACATATCCCTCATTTGGGTGTGTTGCTGTGACCTATTTATCAAGTGACTTGCAAAGCTGCTAGTTTTGAGTGGGGTCCAGAGCAACAGAAGGCCCTACAACAGGTTCAGGCTGCCATGCAGGCTGCTTTGCCACTTGGGCCATATGATCTGGCTGATCCAATGGTGCTTGAAGTGTCTGTAGTAGAGATGCTGTTTGGAGCCTTTGGCAGGTTCCTATTGGTGAATCGCAAAGCAGACCCTTTGGGTTTTGGAGCAAAGCCCTGCCATCCTCTGCAGGTAACTACTCTCCTTTTGAGAAACAGCTTTTGGTTTGTTACTGGGCTTTGGTAGAGACTGAACGCATAACCATGGGCCACCAAGTCACCATGAGGCCTGAGCTGCCCATCACGAACTGGGTGTTGACTGACCCACAGAGTCATAAAGTTGGACGTGCACAGCAGCATTCCATTATTAAATGGAAGTGGTATATCAGAGATTGGGCTCGAGCAGGACGTGAAGGCACAAGTAAGTTGCATGAGGAAGTGGCCTAGATGCCTATGGTCTCCACTCCAGTCACATTACTTTCCCTGTCCCACTCTGCACCTATGGCCTCATGGGGAGTTCCTCATGATCAGTTGACTGAGGAAGAGAAAACTCATGCCTGGTTTACAGATGGTTCTGCGTGATATGCAGACACCACTCGAAAATGGACAGCAGTGGCACTGCAGCCCCTTTCTGGGACTTCCTTAAAGGACAGTGGTGAAGGGAAATCCTCCCAATGGGCAGAACTTTGGGCTGTGAATATGGCTGTTCACTTTGCATGGAACAAGAAATGGCCAGATGTGAGATTATATACAGATTCATGGGCTGTGGGGAATGGCTTAGCTGGATGGTGTGGGACTTGGAAGGAGCATGATTGGAAGATTGATGATAAGGATGTATGGGGAAGAGGCATGTGGATAGATCTCTCTGAATAGGCCAAAGGAGTAAAGATATTTGTGTCTCATGTGAATGCCCACCAAAAGGTGACCTTGGCAGAGGAGGATTTTAACAATCAGGTGGATAGGATGACATGTTCAGTGGAAACCAGCCATCCTTTTTCCCCAGCTACTCCTGTCATTGCTCAATGGGCTCACGGACAAAGTGGCCATGGTGGCAGGGATGGAGGTTATGCATGGGCACAGCAACATGGACTCCCACTTACCAAGGCTGCTTTGGCTACCACCACTGCTGAGTGCTCAATCTGCCAACAGCAGAGACCAACCCTGAGTCTGCGATATGGAGCCATTCCTCAGGGTGATCAGCCAGCAACTGGTGGCAGGTTGATTACATTGGACCACTTCCATCATGGAAAGGACAGCGTTTTGTTCTTACTGGAATAGATACTTATTCTGGATTTGGATTCGCCTTCCCTGCACGCAATGCTTCTGCTAAAACTATCATCCATGGACTTACAGAATGCCTTATCCACTGTCATGGCATCCCACACAGC
>NW_006922017.1:1577237-1582508 GCF_000298275.1 Orycteropus afer afer
CCAGGGTGGAAACAGGAGTGGTACCACTCACTATTACCCCTAGTGACCCACTCAAAAATTTTTGCTTCCTGTCCCTGCTACCCTATGCTCTGTGGGTCTGGAGATCTTAGTCCCAAAGGGAGGAACACTCCCACCTGGAGACACAATACTGATTGCATTGAACTGGAAATTAACAATGCCACCTGGTCATTTTGGCTTCCTCGTGCCTCTGGATCAACAGACAAAGAAGGGCATTACTGTGCTGTCTAGTGTGATAGATCCTGATTACCAAGGGGAAATTGGGCTGGCTTTACATAATGGAGGTAAAGACAAATATGTCTGGAATATAGGAGATTCTTTAGGACTTCTTTTAGTACTACCATGCCCTGTGATTAAAGTCAATGGAAAATTACAGCAACCCAATTCTGGTATGACTGCTAATGACCCAGACCCTTCAGTAATGAAGGTTTTGGTCACCCCACCAGGCAAAGAACCACGACCAGCTGAGGTGCTTGCTGAGGGCAAGGGAAATACAGAATGGGTGGTGGAAGAAGGTAGTTCTGAATATTAGCTACGACCATGTGACCAGTTGCAGAAACGACGACTGTGATTGTTATATTTCTTCATTGTATAAGTGCATCAAGTATTTTTGTTTCCTTCTGTTATGAGCTGTAAAATGTAAATAAGGTTAATGCATTTTGGTTGTATGTGTGTTAGCGTATCATGTTAGGCAAAAATATGACTCTGTAATGGTCCTTATTTAGAGGTTATATATGGTTAAGAAGATGTGTACGACTGCCAAGTTGACAAGGGGTGGAATGTGATAGTTGGAGCTGTGTGTCAACTTGGCTGGACCCCAGTTCTGTGTGGTTGTTCCCATGATGGGATCGGATGACTGTGTTCTGAATGGCCAATCTGCCCAAAGGGAGTTTCCCTAGGGGTGTGGTCTGCTTCCAGGATTTCCAGGGACATCCTGGGAAGAGAGACATTCTTTGAGGGATTGGAACCCTGGTGTGCTGGCTACAAACTTCCGTGAGTGAGCAGCCCACTGCTTGGCCTGGAGATCTTGGATTCATCTTTTATTGGAGTCAACAACCAGTGTACTGCCTGCCAGCCTTGAATTTCTCAGCCCCCTGTGCTTGCGGAGGCTAAGGCTGCTGCCAGCGTGACGTTTCCTCCAGGGACTTTGAACTTGCTGGCTTCTATACAATTGTAAGCCATTTTCCTAAGATAAATTTCTCTCTCTCTCTATATATATATATATGTATATACGCTTTACTGGTTTTTGCATTTCTCTACAGAACCCTGTCTAACACACTTAGCAATATGGATGCCTTTGATTTCCCTTTCTTGACTTATTCTCTGGCTAGGACTCCCAATACAGTGTTGAATGGAAGTGGTGATGGAGGGCAGCCTTGTCTGTTTCCCGTTTGCAAGGGGAATGGTTTCATTCTCTCTCCATTGTTGGTTTTGCATAGATGCCCTTTATTATGTTGAACAGTGTTCTTCGATTTCTATTTTGCTGAGTGTTTTTATCAGGAATCATTGTTAGATTTTATCATATACCTATTCTGCATTGACTGATATGATCATGTGGTTCTTTTCCTTTGTTTTATTTATTTAGTGGATGACATTGATTGTTTTTGTAATGCTGAACCATCCTTGCATACCTGATAGGAACCCCACTTGGTTGTAATGAATTATTTTCTTGATATATTGTTGGAGTCAATAGGCTCGGATTTTGTGGAGGATTTTAGCATCTATATTCAAGAGGGGTATTGGTCTGTAATTCTCCTTTTTAGTGATATATTTTCCTGTTTGGGGCATGAAGGTTATGCTTGCTTCATAAAATGAATCTGGGAGGATTCTATCCTTTTCTATGGTTTGGAATAGTTTGAGTAGGATTGTTTTCAGTTCTTCTTTGAATGTTTGGTAGAATTCTCCAGTGAAATAGTCTGGGCCAGGACTTTATTTTGTTGGTAATTTTTTAATGACTTGTTCAATTTCTTCTTTTGCTATGGGTATGTTCAAGTTTTGTCCCTCAGCGTGCGTTAGTTTAGGTAAGTAGTGTGTTTCTAGAAATCTATCCATTTCTTCCAGATTTTCAAATTTGTTGGAGTACAGTTCTTCATAGTATCTTGATATTATCTTTTTTTATTTCAGTTGATTCTGTTGTGATGTTGCTAATTTTGTTTCTTATTTGTATTATTTGTATTCTTTCCCTCTTTTCCTTTGTTAAATTTGCCAGTGGTTTGTCAATTTTATTAATCTTTTCAAAAAAACAACTTCTAGTCTTGTTGTTTTTTTCTGTTGTCTTTCTTTTTTCTGTTTCATTGATTTCTGCTCAAATCTTTATTATTTCCTTTCTTCAGGGAATTGTTGTCTTTTATTGTTGTTTTTATTGTAATTGTTGGAGATGGTTTTAAGTGTTGATTTGACTCTTCTTTTTTGATATGTGCATTTATTGCTATAAATTGGCCTCTGATCACTGCTTTTGCTGTGTCCCAAAGATTTTGGTATTCTGTGTTTTCATTCTCATTTGATTCAAGTAATTTTTTAACTTCATTTTTTTATTTATTCTCATGCCCAGTCTTTCTTAAGGAGGGTGCTGTTCAGTTTCCATGTGTTTATTCTTTTTCTGTTGATCTTCCTATTGCTGATTTCTAATTTGATAGCATTGTGATTTGAGAAGATGCTTTGCAGTATTTCAATGGTTTTGAATTGATCAACACTTGCTTTATGGCCTAACATATGGTCTATCATGGAGAATGTTCCATGTGCTCTGGAAAAGTATGTGTATTGTGCTGTTGTTAGGTGAACTGCTCTGTAGATAGATATATATACAGTGAAGTTGGTGGATTGCATTGTTTACTTCTTCTGTATCTTTGTGGAGTTTCTTTCCAGTTGTTTTACCTTTCATTGAAATTTGTGTATTATGTGGTATATGAAAGTGATGTATGACTATGGAGTTATCTGCCTTTTCAATTCTGTTAAAGTCTGATTCATGTATTTTGGGGCTCTTTCATGGGGTCTATAGATATTTATTATGGTTATATCTTCTTGTTCAATTGATCCTCGAATCATTATATAATGTCCTTCCTTCTCTTATGGTGGTTTTTGTCTTAAAATTTATTTTATCATAAATTAATATTTCTACTCCTGCTCTTTTATGATTGCCATTTGCTTGATACATCTTTTTCCAACCTTTGATTTTTAGTTTATTTTTGTCATTGTCTTTAAGGTATGTCTCTTGTAGACAGTATATTGATGGGTTATATTTTCTTATCCAGTGTGCAACTGTCCATCTCTTGAGTGGTGCATTTAATCTATTGACATTCAGTGCAATTATTGACAAATATCAATTGGTTGCTGTCATTTTGTTATGTGTTTTTTTTTTCATGGTGTTCCTGGTTTCTTTGTTCCATATAATTTTCTGTGCTGAGCTAATTATGTTTATGACTTGTGTTATCATTTCCTTTATTGTTGTTGTTTTAGTATTTGGTAAATATTTATGCTTGTCCTCTTTTTGATTGTGGTGTGAAGGTTTATCATTTTTCTTTGAGGTTACTCTGTGATTTATAACTTTCTCCCTGAGTTAAAGTAGTCCATTCTATCTTGCAATTCTCTTGATTACTTCATCATTTAGGAATTCTGTCACTACACAATTTTTCCCCTCTTTTTTGGTTTGTAGTTGTCCTCATTTGCCAATTGATGTCTCTGGTTCTCTATTTACAATCTTGTAAGCTTTCTTTACTCTGGATACTTGCATAGCTGTGTTGGTTCCTGGGTTATGTTATCCTGTGTATTAATGGTCAGTTGTTGTTTGGTATTATTGGTTCTCTGTTTAACAGACTCCCTTTAGTATCTCTTTTAAGGTTCAGAATTAGCTTTTTAAATGCTCTCTTTATATCTGTTTTAGTTTATCTTCTAATGGCTATCTTAATTTCAGTGTGCCAATGTGTTTACATAGGTACCTACACTCCTAATAATGTATCAGAACCATGATTAATTCATTGAAATGAAAATATAAGGCCTAGATTATTTTTTTCTTAACTCTTTGATATTTTTACCTTTTTTTCCCCTAAAAAATAAGAGAATATAATTGTATATAGTTTACAGAAATAGTATCAACACAGAAAATAATTATTTAATCTATTAATTTTATTTCATTATACTTTTAATGTTTATAGCAATGTATCTATATGTGTCTCTACACAATTTCAAAATACTTTTAACATGTTATGAGATCAATCTAAATATGATATATTTATTAAAGTCAAATTGAGCTGTGCCTCTGTCAAAAATTCTTCCACAGTTGTTGAAGTTTATATAAACCCTTGTTATGTAACTAAATTTAAAGTTATATTTGTTTATTTATAACTGTTCAGATATTAGCAAAGTGGGTTTTGAAAAAAGTGCTCCTTATATTTTATTCTCAGGAGGAAAAACTAGTTTAGAATAGGCACATCAATGAATTAAATTTAATGATGACATTTGTGACAATAATGATGGAGTGTCAAGATATCTAAAATGCCACATGCTAACTATTTTTCATTCTCTTTAATTTACACACAAAGGCTTAAAGAGCTGTGGGCAAGCTCCTTCAAAGAAAAGAACATCATTGCTGAACCAAAGCTAATGCAAACTTATTTGAAAACTAGAGACTTCTTTTAGCATACAATAATAGAAGAATGCAGAACTTTTATATAATAAAATATAACCTTCTGTGTAAACGTTTTTCCCCTTTTTTGTTCACATCAAGTGTGCCCAATTCATTTTTAAATACGATTTTTCATTTCTAACACTGGGTGGATGAGTTGGTCATTTTATGTGAAGGTTTGGTGGAAAATAATATTAGAAATAATTGTGTTAACAAGAACAGGCTGCATTTAGGCTAACATTTCTTATATTCCCATTTATTTTGGTAACAACATACATGAAGATAAATGCAAATAATATCTTTAATAATATGGATGAATAAAATAAAGAAACGAAGGACATTTTAACTATAAATTGTAATTGGAAATATGATGTCTGAGCTTGTCTATAATGTGTTAGGGATCTAGCACAGGGAACAATTTGTGCATTCATTTGATTATCTTTGTGATTAATACTGACTTTCTATAGTTGAATTGATCCTGCCAAAATTCATGTTGAGTTTTAGTTGGCTATACCAAATATTCTACATCTGTCTCACTTCAGTGGGTGGCCTTGCACAAAGGAGATGCTCACTAAATTTTTGTGAAAGAAAAAGATGAAGTTGATTGTATTATCTATTGTCATTTCCTAGAA
>NW_006922017.1:1590068-1590739 GCF_000298275.1 Orycteropus afer afer
ACAACAACAATTTATACACATTTTGTTTCATGATATTGGTTGCAGTTGCCTCAGGGTAAGAACATCTTCCCACTTCCTCACTGGGGTTCCGTGTTTCCATTTGTCCTTCTTTCCTGCCTTCTGCACTTTGCTTTTGGACAAATGCTGCCCTTTGGAATCACAACTTTGATTGTTCTGTGGAGTACAATCCTCCCTGGTGTCATTACTCAATTTATAAGTCTATCTATTTTGGGGTTGAAAGTTGATCCTCAAGGTAGGTTCAGTTCCAGGCCTGAAGTGTGCCTAAGGGATTGACTACATCTGTGGCAAGAGGTGATAGAGAAACTCAATATTTTCAGCCAAAACCAGGCCAGGAGATGATTGTGGAAACAGACCATCAACTGCTCATATGCAAGTTCAACTTGAAGTTAAAGACAATTAAAACAAGTCCATGAGAACCAAAATATGATCTAGAATATGTCCCTCCTGAATTTAGAGACAATCTAAACAATAGATTTGATGCATTGAACACCAATGACCGAAAACCAGAAGAATTGTTCAATGACATCAAGAGCATCATCCATGAAGAAAGCAAGAGGTCACTAAAAAGAACAAAAGAAGAGAAGACCAAAATGGATGACAGAAGAGACTCTGAAACTTGCCCTTGAGTTGAGAGTAGCTAAAGCAAATGG
>NW_006922017.1:1590839-1597165 GCF_000298275.1 Orycteropus afer afer
TTTTGTGAAAGAAAAAGATGAAGTTGATTGTATTATCTATTGTCATTTCCTAGAAGAAAATATGGCCAAATGGCATTTATTTAGATTATTTTTTCCTTTCAACTTCTTTTTAAGGAAAGTGGAATTTATTGCCAAACAATATAATCCTATCTTAAAAGTAGTTAAGTGCCGTTGAGTCAATTCTGACTTGTAGCCACCCCTAGTGACAACAGAACTGCCTCATAGGGTTTTCTTGGCTCCAATCATTACAGAAGCAGATTGCCAGGTCTTTTTCCCATGGAACCACTGGGTGGGTTTGAACTGCCACCATTTCAGTTAGCAGTTGAGAACTTAACCACTTATACCACCAGGGTTGTTTCATACCTTGAGATTCTCCTCTATAAAACATGCTTTGGATGCTTAAAAAATGTCAAGCTACTACTACTACTACCACTACTAAAGCACTGTGTATTTATAAATTAAATTAAACTCATTGTGCTGTCCAAGATTATATGTATAGAGTGACAGATATTCAGAGAACCCAGCACTGCATGGAGAGGCTTGAAGATGTCTGTGAAGACATTGAAATGATACAAAAATTTGTGAGTGTATTTTTCTGTGATATATTACTTGTTGGGATTTGTTCTAATTGTCTTATTATGTTTTTTCCCAGTGATCTTCGTGGAAAACTAGGAGGTAGTACTCAAATTATCTCTGCATTACAGATGAAAAAAACTAAGATACAACGATTTTGTGTAAATTGCCTGAGGCCTCACAACTACTAAGGGTCAAGCTAGCATTTGAACCCAGCAGTCTAGCTCCAAGGTCTTTGCCCTTAATCAGCACAACACTGTTTTATCCTCTAATAGGCAACAGACTTTGTAGCTTTGTTCAAATGTCCAGAGTAGTCTGTGAGCAAAAGACAATAAAGTCTCTTGGATTAGAGGAGACAACTAGACCACATAAATGCTGCTTTCATTAGACTTGATTTTATGTGAGGTACAGGGCCTTTTCCATAGCTCAGAAAAATCAGATGTAGCCACCTGTAGTCACTTAGATGTGAGACATTTTAATGACTTTCTCATTAAAGTCTCAAGAATCTGGCCACCAAGGATGTCTATTGCATCCTGTGTACAGAAAAATAGATAGGCAATAATAAGAACCATAATTCTGGCAAAGCACATAGAAAGAATTGATGAACATTTAGGGGAAAATGAAAATTTAGACAGAGACAGTAGGGTTATTAAAATATAGTTACTACATTGAGCCTGGCATCCCATTGGCCAAAATAAAATGCACAAGATGATCAGTTACATGATTTACACTGTTTAGAAGAAAACATATCATTTCCTCAGAGGTGACAGCACTTTACTTGGCTTGAAGTCAGTACACATTTTCTTTATGAGTGCTTAATGTGTTTCAATAGTGTGTCTAATAAATGTAATACTGAATTCCTTATACTTTACAATAATTATACTATATTATCCTTCTGTTCCCCACAGTATTTTTCATGGCAGCTGAGAAAGCAGTGTGAAGTTGTGGTAAAAGTTCTGAGGATCACAGATGTAGCTCAAATACCACATCTTCTCTGGGCCAGGTTTGTTTGGAGAAGAGCTCCATAATATTTGGAAGATAAGATGAACTGTGTGCGTGTGTGCATGTGTGTATGTGGTATGGTATATGTGTTTTTTGGGTGTTTTGATAGAAAAAAAAAATTGCTACAGAAAGCATTTAAATCTCATGGCAAGACATAAAAAATATATATATTAAAATTGCTAATTAAGGGTTAAAGATAAACTATTGGGAAGAAGACTTGATGATTTTCAGTAAAAATTGGAGGGTACTAACAAAAGTTGAGTTCTGCTGAGTTTATTTATAGTCACTCTCACTCCAAGCCAAGAGAAAATATTCTTAGGATAAAGGATTTTCTTAGAAATATATGTACTTCAGCTCTGATACATGAGGAAAAAAAAAAAGAAAAAGAAAGAAAGAAAAATGAGTGACTAAGAAAGCATTAAAGTTGCACACCACAGATTTTTTTAATAGAATATTTTCAAAGTCAGAGTGACCAGAGTTCCATAATTCATAATGTCTCATTAATGTTGATATATAAACACAAATTTTAAAACAATTAAATGTAGTGGTGACTGAATGTATAAAATTATTCACCATGAAACTCTCATTATGCTTTATTAATAATGTTTTAAATGATTATACATTTTAATATCTGTATTATAACATGTGCCTTGAGGTTACAATTATTTGTTAACTTGGCTGTGTTCTCATTACTCAGTCACATCTTTGAGATCATGAAAAATAGTATTTAACTTTTTTTCTATCAATGATGTTCAATAAATGTTGAATGAATGAGTGAATGAAAAAAAAATAATAAATTAAAAATAATCATATGAAACTCTGAAAGTTATATAGCAGCTGGATTCTCAAACTTCCTAAATATTATATAATAAAAAATTTTGATTGTGGAGTTCCAGTAAGATGGTGGAATAGGCAGACAAACTACACAGACCCTTTTCAACAAAGTAAAAGGAAACAAATTAACACAGATACAGAAGATAATCCTGGTGCCCTGAGATTTGAAAGGAAAGATACAGAAGTGAACAAATCTCCAACTACTAGAAGAACCTACATGAAAACATCAAAAAAGGAGACATACAGAGCTGTGGTCTGTCAGTGATCCTGATAGCACGAACAGCTTGGATATTGTCAAGTGGTGTTAGGACCTAAGAATTAACCTAAAAATCAACCCTTCTATGGGCTGCATGGGGGAGTGCACTGGTGACTGGTGAATAAAAGGGGAAGCAGAGAAGAGGGAGATGAACTGAGCTGTAGACATTTGCCTGTCTGGAGGGTGCAGCCATTTTTAATGTATACAACCAGTTTGGATGTTTTGGATATTTAAAGTGACAGAGTTCTCTCAGATTCCTGGGACTTAGCAATAGGCTCCATTTGCTGGGGAGTGGAAGGAAATTATGGACACGAACAACTAGAAAAGTGTGATATTCCCCTTGTTATTCTTATACCCCACACCCTATTGGTGAATGGAGGTGCGGCCATCCCTCACTCCAACCCACCTTCTGGGCTGGCAGTAATTCCATCCCAGTCTGCGTGCTCTGACGGAGTGTGGATGCCCTGACTGGACGAGCCCAGATTTTTTTTCCTTTTTATAGTTTTTATGTTTTTGCCTATTTTAAAATAATAATTATTATTATTATTAATCTCTTTTATTATTATTTTTTATTTTTCCCTTCCCAGGTTCTAGTTTTCAACATTTTCTCTCTTCCCTGTTGCTGGTTCCCATTTTTTTTCTTCCTTGTCATTAGCCCCATTCTTTGTTTTTCTTCTTGCACTTTTCCCATTTTTTTCTTCATTATTCTCCTACTCTACCACTTTTCTCTTATTGCCTTCTCCCCAGATCTTGTTTATTTTTTTTCCTTTTGTTTTTTTGGTGATTGTTCCTATGTGATGCAACCATATCTGCACCTCCTGCAGCTCCATTTGCTGAGTGAATGTGACCACTTCCTTCTGCATCAACTGGCCAAAAATAAACAACCACAAATAGGAGCCTGACCCACCCTTAACTGCTCTTCACAAACAGTTAGCAGAGATCTAAATACAACAATGTACAATGTCTCAGAGACAACACACCATCACAGCACACACAAAAAAGCAAGATAAAGTTATAGAAACAAGGAAGCAGGAAACAGACACAGAACATATCCCTGATGAAGAAGCAGCATTGTAACTCCCTGATAAGGAATCCAAAAGAATTATACTTAGGGGTCTTCAAAGCATTGAGAGACAGAACAAGGAAAATACTGACAAAATTAAGGAAAACAGACAAAAACCTAGAACAATTTCAGAAGAAAATACAAGAACAAAATGACAAAATAAATGAAAAATTAGAAATGATACAAAATCTACAGATGGAAATCCAGGAGATTAATGCTAAACTTTCAGAAATAGATAACACAAAGAAAGAGCAAAGAAGTAGAGTCAAATCAATGGAAGACAGAATTATTGACAGTGAAGACCTATGCCTCAATAGTTCCTTAGAAAAGGATCAGTCAGAAAAATCAAAACAGAATGAAGAAAACCTATGGTGCATATGGGATACCATCAAAAGGAATAACCTACATGTAATAGGGGTTCCAGAACAGGAAGAACAAAGAAAACCACTGAGAAAATTGCTGAAGATTTGTTGGAAGAGAACTTTCCTGAAGTGATGAAAGAGACCTTGGATAATAAGCAAAGCACTATTGAAAAACAAAGTAGGTGGTCTCACACTCTGGATCTTAAAACCTACTACACACCCACAGTAGTCAAAACTGCCTAGTATCAGTACAACAGACACATAGACCAATGGAATAGAACAGAGAACCCAGAAATAGATCCATCAACCTATAGTCAGCTGATTTCGACAAAAGGCTGAAATCCATAATATGGGGAAGAGACTGTCTGTTTAACAAATGGTGCTTGCAAAACTGGATATCCATTTGCAGAAAAATGAAACAAGATCTGTACCTTACACCACACACAAGCACTAAATCCAGATGGAGTTATATGGTACATACGGCATATGGGAGAGATATATATATATATATGCCATATATATTTGTTGTTGTTGTTGTTATTTGCTGTCGAGTCGGCCCCAACTCATAGCGACCCTTCCTTGGGTTTCTGAGGTAGTATCACTACGGAAGTAGGATTGCCCAACTTTCCGAGGAGTGGCTGGTGGATTTGAACCGCCAATATATTTAGGGCCCCTAAATTTGCCCCTAGTTTTTCCTTGAGAAACTTTATAGTTTTAGTTTTCACATTTAAGTCTTTGATCCTTCTGGAGTTAGTTCTTGTGTATGGTGTAAGATACAGAACTTGTTTCATTTTTCTGCAAATGGATATCCATTTTTAGATTAGCAAGCATAACCCAAAATGCACAAACAGCAGAAGTGAAACTAGATGAATGGGACCTTCTAAAAATGAAATTTTTATGTGCTTCCAAAGACTTCTCCAAAAAACTTAAAAGAGAACCTACAGATTGGTAAAAAATATTTGGCAAAGACATATCTGACAAGGGATTTATCTCTAAAATTTGTAGAAAACTCCAAGACCTCAACAACAAGAAGACAAATAATAAAATTCAAAAATGGGCAGAAGACATGAATAGACACTTCACCAAGAGTATATTCAGGCAGCCAACAAACCTATGAAGAAATGCTCATGACCATTAGCCACTAAAAACAACAACAACAACAAAAAAAAACCTCCCTGCTGTCGAGTCAATTGGACTCATAGTGACCCCTCCTTAGGTTTCCGAGGGGATATCTCTACAGAAGTAGATTGCCCAATATTCCTTCCAAGGAGTAGCTAACGGGTTTGAACTGCCAGAATTCTGGTTAACAGTCAAATGCCTTAAGTACTACACTACCAGAGCTCAGAGATGCAAATCAAAAGAACAATGAGATACCATCTCACCTCACCACTAATTGCAAAGTTCAATAAGACAGAAAATAACAAATGCTAGAGAAGATGTGGAGAGATTTGGACTTTCATATACTGCTGGTGGGACTGCAAAATGATACAATCAATCATTGTGGGAAACGATATGGTGATTCCATAAAAATCTGGAATTAGAAATACCGTTTGATCCAGCAGTCCCATTACTAGGTATATATCCTAAAGAAGTGAAAGCCCAGACAAGAACAGATATATGTTCATTGTAGGAGCTTGAAGACACCTGTTAGACAGGTAGGGACAGTACTGATTTGGGTGAAAAGAAGGGCAATGTACCAAACAAATGTGAGTGATCAATACTGTATCATTGAGGAAGAGGAAGACATAGGTGCGTGAGAGGTACAGACAAAAAAGATGAACCCTTTTGCACATACACTACTGCATGGTCAGTGAAGGCAAATATGGATATCTGGGTGGATAGGTGGGTGGACAGTCTGAACTAGTAGGTATGTTTATGTAGGGGAAAGTGTTCCCAAAACTATATATAGGGTTGTTAGACAATGTTTCTACAACTGTATTTGTATGTTCTGTAAGAATTCCCAGGTATATAGCAGAGCAGACAAGGGCCAGGTTTGTAGTCACTTCTTGGCCACAGCCAGCAACCCAGAGGGAGTGAGTAGTTGGACCTGTGGGCTCAGGACCATAGTCGCAGGGGACATAAAGCTCAACTGGCATAACATACTACACAAAAATATTTTTTCCACATCTTATTTTGATGAGAACTTCTGCAGTCTGAAATTGACCAAACTTGCAATCAGGATGTGTTAATTATCACTGGTGACTGGAATGCAAAAGTTGGAAACAAAGAAGAATCA
>NW_006922017.1:1601261-1607780 GCF_000298275.1 Orycteropus afer afer
TTGAGGAACACAGTCTGCAGTATGGATTACATCTCAATATAAAAAAGACAAAAATCCTCACAACTGGACCAATAAGCAGCATCACGATAAATGGAGAAAAGATTGAGGTTGTCAAAGAATTAACATTGGTCAGTTCTATAATCAAGGTCAATGGAAGCAGTGATCAGGACATTAGACGATGTGTAGCACTGGGTAGGTTGGTTGTGAAGGAACTGTTTCAAGTGCTGAGGAGTAAGGATGTCTCCTTAAGGAGTAAGGTGCACCTTACACAGGTCATGATATTTCCAATAGCCTTGTATGCATGTGAGAGCTGGGCAATGAATAAGGAAGACTGAAGAAGAGTTGTTGCTTTTGAGTTGTGGTGCTGGCAAAGAATGTTGAAGTACCATGGACTGCCAAAAGAACTAACAGATCTGTCCTGGAGGAAGTGCAGCCAAAATGCTCCTTGGAAGCAAGGATGGCCAGACTTCGTCTCACCTACTTTGTTCATGTTGTCAGAGGGGACCATTCTGTAGAGAAGGATATCATGCTTGGTAAGGCGGAAGGTCGACGAAAGAGGGGAGGGCCTTCAATGAGATGGATTGACATGTTGGCTGCGACAATGAGCTGAAGTATAGCAAGGATCATGGAGCTGGTGCGGTATCATGGAGCTGGTGCGGTATTGGGCAGTGTTTCATTCTGCTGTGCATGGGGTAGCTATGAGTTGGAAACGACTCGATGACACCTAACAACAACACTTTGATGAGTAGCAACTGGGATCTTAAAAGCTTGCAAGCAGCCATGTAGATGCAACAATGGGTCTCTCCTCATCCAAAGCAAGGAAGAATGAAGAAAACCAAAGACACATGGAAATAATTAGTCAAAGCAACTGGTATGCCCTGTGGTCCCCAGCCTACAGAACTACAAGAACAGAAGAACTAGATGGTGCCTGGCTACAACTGTCAGCCACTTGGAAGGGGACCTATGTAGGAGATACTGGATAGAGAGGGAGAACAATGTGGACAAACTCAAAATCATTAAAAAAAAAAAAAGAGACCTAGATTTGCTAGTCTGAAAGACCATGGCCCCTAGTTGCCCTTCAGGTGGAATTGAAGCCACTCTTGTGGCTTCCAGCAAAACAAAAGGCAGGAATATGAGCTGAATATTTTCATTAGGTAGATACACTCCTTGGAGAGATCAATCATGGGAGAATAGAAGGGCTGTGTATACACAGGCAGACTGCTCAGGGGGCAGTCATGCATGGGAGGGAAGGAAACAGGGAAGAGATAACTATGGAGAGGAAATACGAGGGAGCGAGGAAGCTGTTGCATTGTGAGAAATTGCAGTCAATGTCATGAGACTCCTGTATGGAAAGTAAATTTTCTCTGTAACCTTTCACCCAAATCAGAATTTAAAAAAAAAGAAAATTGATTGTACAACATCTTTTTCCTCATAACATGAAAGGTGATTGAACCAATTTTCAAAAAATTATATTGTGGAAGATTATTTATGCTCCCAGTAGAATTTTAGATGCCTCAGGCCTATGGCAGTCACCTGCCACACCCAAGGTTGGCAGTTCAAACCCACCAGCCACTCCCTGCCAGGTAACTGGGCCATCTCTTTGGGAGCTCTGGTAGCATAATGCCTAAAGCACTTGACTGCTAACCGGAAGGCTGGCAGTTCAAACCTACCAGCCACTCCTCGGAAGGAAGGTTGGGCAATCTACTTCCGTAGTGATACTGTCTCGGAAACCCAAGGAGGGTCACTATGAGTTGGGGCCAACTCAACGGCACATAACAACAACAACAACATATACACAGTACTATACATAAACATACATACATGCACAGAAAATTGAAAGTAATAAAGCAAAATGTTAGCAGTGATTATCACCTGGGTAAAGGATTCAATATGCAATTCTTCTTTTCAGTTAGAACTACTGAAAACAAAACTTAAATAAAATTCACCTTTATTAGTACAGAGTTCTCTGTGTTTTGACAAAATAATATAGTGTTTTCACAAAATAATATAGTTCTGTTAAGTATGTGGTGGTCAAATAACCACAACAAGCAATACAAAAAACAATTTGATCTCCTTAAAAAACTCTGACATCATCCTTCAGAGTCATCTCCCTCCAAACACTCAGACAGCCCCCAGAAACCATTAATTATTTTCTTTCCTTACAGCATTGCCTTCTCTGAACTAATACTTTAAGACATTATAGAGTATGTAGTTTTCGAGTCCAGCTTCTTTAATTTAGCAAAATGCTTTTGAGAATCATCTATGTTAAATATATTGTATTCTTTGTCTCTGCTATTGTATTGTTTGGGAGCTCTGGTAGCATAGTGTCTAAGGCACTTGACTGCTAACCAGAAGCCTGGCAGTTCAAACCCACCAGCCACTCCTAGAAGGGAAGGTTGGTCAATCTACTTCCATAGTGATACCGTCTCTCCCAAGGAGGGGTCGTTATGAGTCGGGTCTGATTCGATGGCACATAACAACAACAACAACAACATTGTGTTGTCTATTCCTAGCATTTCAATTTGATTTTTTCTTATTATTTACATCTCTTTGCTGAGACTCCAACCTGGTTATTCATTTTGTTCAGCTTTTTCACTATAGCTTTCAGTATATTAATCATAACTATTTTAAATCCCTGGTCTGATAGTTCCAAACAGTGTGCACTCTGGTTCTGTGGAGTGCTTAGTCTCTTAGCACTTTTTTTAACTGCTTTGCTTTTTTGTGTCCTTTAATTTTTGATTGAATGCTGAAAATTATATGAAAAACAATAGAGACTAAGGTAGATAGTATTTATGTCTGTAATTGGCTTGCTTCTCTTTATATACTGTAACTTTGGGTGGTCAAGTCAGTCTTGTAAGAAGTTGTGCTGGTTCTGGGCTTTGTTATTGCTATGGTTATATTCAGTAAAACATCAGCTTCAAACCTGTCTAGTGTTACCCTCTGCTTAGAATGAGTTCAGCTCCCCCCTCAGATGTTTGTGCTCCCTGTATATCTGCCCTCAGAGGGATCTCTGTCCATTCTCTTGTCCCTCTCTAAGAATAGATATTTATTCCTTATTAGTCTAAGCTTTTAAGCCTTTTGCTGAGAGGACATTGGGTGAGATTGATCTCTATTTCCTGGTATAGCCTCAGTGTTAGTCAAGTCCTCACTCACTACCATTGAATTAATTCCAATTCATAGTGACCCCCTTTGGTTTCTGAAGTGGTAAATCTTTATGAAAGTAGATTGCTCTATCTTCCTTCCACAGAGTGGCTGGTGGGTTTGAATCATCAGCCTCCCAGTTAGCAGTCAAATGGCTTAGGCACCTCACCACCAGAGCTCCTTAGTGAAGTTCTACGTGTTCATAATTCCGGGACAGGGTTTGCCAGTTATCTAGCCAAACTCTGTCTTTATCTTGGGTAGTTCTTTTATGTAAGAAAGTTTCCTGCCACTCTGGTAATAGGTGTTGTTGATGTCTTGTGCCATCGAGTTGGCCCTGACTCATAGCGACCCCTCCTTAAGTTTCCGAGGCAGTATCACTACAGAAGTAGATTTCCCTATCTTCCTTCCGAGGAGTGGCTAGTGGGTTTAAACTGCCAGCCTTCTGGTTAGCAGTCAAGTGCCTTAGGCACTACACTACCAGAGCTCCTGGTAATAGTAGAAGATCTTTAATAATAAAGATGGTGATATAGAATCCTCGCCTCAAGATTCTTTCCTTATCCTCAAGGATATTTTTTAACTCTAAACTTCCTCCTGCAGCACTGAGCTTTTACTTGTACCCTGCCCCCTACATGACTTAACATTTTCATGCCTTAGGAGAGAGGACCTGGCAAGTACTTTTGTTCCTTTCCTGCAGCTCTAGCTGCTCCTCTCCTTCAGGATCACACAGTAATGTGAGACTTTCTGTATCTTTTGCTCTATCTCCAATCTTTTCATGAGTATCCATTAGAGATGTGTGGAGAAGAGCTTATGAGCCTGTGGGCTCTATACTCTCACACCACTTGGACTTTATAGTTCTGGTAAAAATTTTAGATAGATTATTTTTATTTATTCTATGGTGTGTTGTGTCTCTTACTCCTGTTCTCTGTCATTGGTGAGCCAGTGCTTACATCCATATCATACTGCAGTGACCTCTGTCAGAACATGAAAACAGGAGACTAGAAAGAATTCACTTGGGACACTACTAGGGTTTTAGCAATATCTCAGTTAAACCTTAGGTAGTACTTACTTGACGGCCTGTATTATGTCTATGAAGTTTCCAAAAAATGGAATATGAGTTATTAGTATTGATGCAACTCCATTGGGAAAAATATTAAAGTACACTTATCCATCAGATTTCATCTCAAATGTCGCTTCCTGATGGAAATCTTCCCAGAATTCCCAGTGAAGATAGGGCTTTTGATGTGTATTCTGTGAGTTTCTTTCTTGGTGATTATTAGAATTTGACTAATACTTTTTAGTATTTTTATTAATGTTTTGAATTAATATTCTTCCCCTCAAACTGTCAGCTCCAGGAGGAAAAGAACCAGAGGCCTGGAGCATAGAATTTCCCAGTATTTGTTACATGAATAAATGAGCAAATGAACAAATGAAATTTTCAATAGAACAGTCCAGTATAAAATTCATTATGTGTTTATTGAATATTAGCCATTGGGGAAAGTGTTAGAAACATCTCTGAACTTTTTTCTCTGGTGTAATTTATGTGGATTTCTAAACTCATATTTATGGTGAGGATGTTGTTGTTGTTGTTATGTGCCGTCGAGTCGGACCCGACTCATAGCGACTCCTTCTTGGGTTGCCGAGGCAGTATCACTACAGAAGTAGATTGCCTAATCTTCCGATAGCCATCATCTAAACCAATTGATAGAATTATAGTTTGACAAGATACTCCAAACCAACAGGTGGAAAAAGACAAAAATTCAATCAACAGAGTAATTTGAATAACTGGTGTCAGATAGCTGTTTGGGTTGATTTTTCACCCTTCACTGAATTGACTTAATTAACTGCTTGCTTTCATACTGTGTAGCTAACTCTATGTCTATTGCCACACAAGATTAACATTTACAGATTGTAAATGATCTCCTCTGAGAACTGTGGTTTGACTGTGCTATTACTATATGTACTTATGATTAAAATTTTTTACTTTATTTTTGTATATGGTATGACTTAATTATTTTACTCTTTAGGGCTTACATTAATATTTCATCAATTTAAACATACATTGTACATACACTAACTTGTTTCTAAATTTCAAAAAATTTAAAATGATTTTGAGTAATTCTGGATATAGCAAGGATGCATAAGTGGCAGCAGCAAATTGTGAAGAACTAATTGTCTTAGTTTTGAGTAGTGTTATAAAACCTGATGCAATGAGCTATTCCTGACTATGAAGTTGTACTTTGTGATAAAATTATTTCTCCTTCAATGTTGTATTTCTGTTTTTTTTTTTTACTTTTATTATTTATTTTTTAAAGTTAGAGTTAATACTTGAGAATAATTTCACTAATGCAATATGTGTCTTCCTTTACAAGAAGTTACCATAATAGACTATAGCCATTTTGTTCATACTCTGAAAATTCTTTTATTATTTAGTGTTGCTGATTTATAATCTTGTAGTGTTCTAAAATAACATGAATTCTATTTGTCTGACATCATAAGTGAGTATGAGGCAGGATAACAGAGATTGAAAATTCTGTACTTTTTCTTTTTTTAATTGTGATTTAGGTGCAAATTTACAGGCCAAAATTTGTATTACATTCAACTTTTCATGTACATTTGGTTTCACTCCCCAAGAACAGTTGAGATAGCTAACATAAACGAAGACCACTATGTATGAGGTAGGTAATATACATGTGGTAAACAGAAGAACTCTCTTGTCTTTTTTAAATAGAGTTGCTAATACTTGGTTCCAGAAGGAATATGGGATGCAAAGATCTTCAGACGTTCTGCTTCTGATTACTTTTTTTTTTTTTTTCCTATTCTCAGCTAAGAAAATAGGTCTTTATTATTTTAAAAACATTCCCATATATAATCACACTGATCAATGTACAAATGCTGGCTCTGTACCTGAGATGTGGGACTTACCTAAGTTACTCCACCTCTCTCTTCCTCTTGCCCACAGAATGCTCCAATATTGCAGCTCAAAGCTTGAATTTTTTCTTCAGTTCTTTTGTCTTGAGGAATGCTGAGCATGTTCTTCCTTTTTGGTTTTCTAACACCAGGTCTTTGTACATTTCATTATAATACTTGACTTTGCCTTCTTAAGCTGCCCTTTGGAATCTTCTGTTCGTTTCTTTTATTTCAGCATTTCTTCCATTTACTTTAGGTACTCTCTGTTCAAGAGCAAGTTTTAGAGTCTTTTTTGACATATGTTTTGGTCTTTTCTGCCATTATTGTATTTTCTTTTTAATTTTATTTTGATTTGGGTGAAGATTTACAGAGTAAATTCACTTTTAATACAGCAGTTCACATATACTTTGTCTCATGTCATTGACCAAAATTTACAATGCAACAGCTCCCCTCCCACTTCCTTAGTTCCAT
>NW_006922017.1:1614685-1650689 GCF_000298275.1 Orycteropus afer afer
TCCAATTCTGTATCCTTCCCTTCAAGGCTCAGGGGTCCAAGATTATCTTCTGTGTCTGTGTTAATTGGTTTCCCTTTTCTTTGTTGAAGAGGGTTTGTGCAATCCTTCTGCCTAGTCCGCCATCTTGCCAGAACCTCCTAAATTGGTTTCATTATTGTATTTTTAATGACCATTTGCATTCTTCATGTATGATGTTTTTGATGGCATCCCAAAATTCATCTGGTCTTCAATCATTTGTGTTCAATGCTGTCTGGCCAATTGATTGGAAGAGATCGGTATTTGTGCCCAATCCAAAGAAAGGTGATCTGATAGAATGTGAAAATTATCAAACAATATCATTAATATCACATGCAAGTAAAATCTTGCTGAATATAATTAAAAGACAGTTGCAGCACTATATTGACAAGGAGCATCCAGAAATGCAAGCTGGATTCAAAACAGGACATAGAATGAAGGATATCATTGCTGATGTCAGATGGTTACCTGAAAGGAAAGAATACCAAAAAGGTATTTACCTGTATTTTACTGGCTATGCAAGGGTATTTGACTATGGAGATCCTAGCAAATTATGGCTAAGATTGTGAAGAATGGAAATTCTAGAATACTTAATTGTACTCTTGAGGAACCTGTACAAAGACCAAGATGTCGTTCAAACAGAAAAAGAGGATATTGCATAGTTTGGAATCAAGAAGGTTGTACATCAGAGTTGTATCCTTTCACCATACTTATTCAATCTGTATGTTTAGCAAATAATCTGAGAAGCTGCACTATATGAAGAAGAATATGGCATCAGTATTGGAGGAAGAACCATTAACAACCTGCAATATGCAGATGACACAACCTTGCTTGCCGAAAGTGAACATGACTTGAGGTGTTTATTGATGAAGACTAAAGACTACAGTCTTCAGTATGGATTACACTTCAACAAAAAGAGAACAAAAATCCTAACAACTGGACCAATAAACAACATCATAACATATGGAGAACAGATTGAAGTTGTCAAGTATTTCATCTTACTTGGATCCACAATCAACATCCATGGAAACAGTAGTCAGGAAATCAGACATCGTATTGCACTGGGAAAATCTGCTGCAAAAGACCTCTTTAAAGTGCTAAGAAGCAAAAATGTCACTTTGTAGACTAAGGTGCCTCTGATCTAAGCTATGGTATTTTTGGTCACCTCATATACTTGTGAAAGCTGGACAATGAATAAGGAAGACCTAAGAAGCATTCAAGGAGCTCTGATAGCGTAGTGCCCAAGGCACTTGACTGCTATCCAGAATTCTGGTGGTTCAAACCCACCAGCCACTCCTCAGAAGGAAGGTTGGGCAATCTACTTCTATAGTGATACCACCTCAGAAACTCAAGGAGGGGTTGCTATGAGTTGAGTCTGACTCAAAGGCTTATAACAACAATAACAAAGAAGTATTCATGCCTTTGAACTGTGGTTTTGGCCAAGAATACTAAAATACTATGGATTGCTTGAAGAACGAACCAACCTGTATTGGAAGAAGTGCAGCTGGAATATTCCTTGGAAGTGAGAATGGCCAAACTTTGTCTCACCTTCTTTGGTCATGTTGAGAGGAGGGATCATGCTGTGAAGAAGGATATCATGTTTGGTAAAGTGAGTGTCAGCAATGAAGGGGAAGACCCTCGACAAGATGGAATAACACACAGTGGCTGCAACAGTGGGCTCAAGCATAGCAAGGATTGCATTTCATTCTGTTGCACAAAGGGTCACTATGAGTCAGACGTGACTTGACATCACCTAGCAATTACAACAGGAACTCTGGTAGCATAGTGCCTAAGGCACTTGACTGCTAACCATAAGGCTGGCGGTTCAAACCCACCAGCCACTCCTCAGAAGGAAGTTTGGAAAATCTACTTCTGTAATGATACTGCCTCAGAAACGCAAGGAGGGGTCGCTATGAGTCGGGTCCGACTTGACAGTAAATAATAACAACAACTGCAATTACAACAAGAAAATGGAAATTATAAAAGAAAACACATTTGCAGAATTTATTTCAAAGACCATCACACTCCAAGCATTCCATGAATATAAGTTTTAACAGTAAAAGAGACAGAAATAGTTCAGTGGTAGAATTTAAACCTTTCATGTAGGAGGCACAAGTTCATTTCTCAGAAAATATACCTCAAGCACAGCTACAATGTGTTTAACAATTGAGACTTGCTTATTGCTGTGATTGAATAGCATACAGCAGAACTTCCAAACTTAGACAAACTAGGAAGAAAGCCCTGAATATCTACTTCCAAAAATCAGCCTGAGAAAACCCTGTGGATGACGAAAGTCTGAAACTGTTGTACATGGGGTTACCATGAATTGAGATTGACTTGAAGGCAACTAAGAATAGTAAAAGTAGAAAAACTCATAAATTGGAATACACTCTAGATTCTGTATTGCTTATAATTTTGTAAAACAAAATGTCATTGTATATGTTAACCTGCACATGGGTATAGATGTGTACATATGTATATTAGAAAATAGAGTTATTATTACTCTGCATAGACATAGGTAGAAAGTAGTCAGAAACAATGACCAATGACATAGAAGTATATTTTCTGTTAATTTAGTAAACTTGCTGCCTCAGAATTAAATACCCCAGTCATGCCAGTTTCTGAGATATCCATTATCTACCCACCATCTCATCAAAATTCATTTGTTGTTCAGTTTCCTCAAGGGTTTTTCTAAGTG
The DNA here is from genome assembly GCF_000298275.1 of Orycteropus afer afer. Lineage (NCBI taxonomy): Eukaryota > Metazoa > Chordata > Mammalia > Tubulidentata > Orycteropodidae > Orycteropus > Orycteropus afer. Next base: position 1,617,399 of record NW_006922017.1, read on the forward strand.
ATTGAGACTAATTGGATGAGTTAAGCTTCCAATGGCATATAATTGCTTAATATGCTATTTTTCCAGGGAGCTGTTGCATTTAACACAGGCCTTCAATGCCTTAACCCAGTGGAGTGTGTAATGAGATTAGAATGTCCAAGCACAAGGCCTACCATCCTAGGGAATGCAGCAGACAGTATTTGCGGGGTGATCTGAGAATTCCAGGCACTGACAGAGCTGAGACCAAGACTTTTTGGGAAAGAAAGAAATTTTAATCCCTTTCAATCTACCTATGAATAGGGTTTACCAATTAGTACCTGTATTTTAAGCTGTATATATTTTGTCAAAAGAAGTTGATACTTTGACTAATTCTAAAATGTTTTTAACTAGTTGAATTGGAATTTTTAATAAGCAGATCAGAAAAACAAAAACAAAAACAAAAACACTGCCATCAAGTTGAATCCGACTCATAGTGACCCTTCCTTGGGTTTCCAAGGTGGTATCACCTTGTCCAACTTTCCTTCCAAGGAGTGGATGGTGGGTTTGAACTGCCAGTCTTCTGGTTAGCAGTCAAATGCCTTAGACACTATGTCACCATAGCTCCCAGACAGATTATCAGAAGACAAAAAACAAAAGATATTAATGAGACAGCTTCTTTTTTTAAAAGCTTCATTTTTATGTTATTTTTCTATTACTCTCTGTCACAAGAAGCATCTGAAATGATAAAATCCTAAATCTAAATATCAGCATTTATTGGGCTAACAACCACATTTACATCTAATATACTTACTATACCTTGAAAATCCTTTTCAAAATGAAAAGTAAATTTTAAGGAGAGATTACAAAGTATTTGGGAGTGTATGTTTTAATTTACCCTAAACTTGAGCCAATTTTTGCCCTCAACTGAAATCATCACCTTAAATTTGTACCGTAGTAAGATTTAAAATAACTTGCAATTTATATTTTCAAAATGAGATGTTTAATGGAAATGGTTTAAGGTCCCAACCTAGCTAGTGAAGCATTATTGTTACAGCTATTTCAAAATGACATTTATGCAGACTATGTAAAATGTTCACAGAGTCATTAAGCAGCATTTGGTGGACACTCATTTATCCTTCCTCAATCATGTAACAAAAGAACTAATCACCATAAAGTCCCCAGTTTCAAAATATTGCCTTTCATAGACTGCCTTGAAGCTTAAATAAGTCAGATTACTACATATATCCTTAAAGGACTTAATGCAAATTTCCTTACCTATAAAGTAAAGAGCTGTAAAGTGGAATGAGCTTCTGATGTTTCCTAGGGGTATTCTTTCATATGAATGTAATTAACTATGGCTTAAAGTCCCCCTCTTGTTTCCTCATATATATATGACGGGAAGATATACATTTATGATTAAAATTATTAGTGGCTTAGTTGGACTACAGAATAAGAACTTATTTATCCTTTCCTCTTCCTTAATTGTGGAAGGGTAGAATAGAGATATCAGGATCAGCCACTTCCTCCCACACACAGCCTTGCTCTGCTAATCTGACTTCCACCCTGCATGATTAAACTGTAGTGAAAGATTTCTTCCATGATTCAAGAAGATTGTTTTTTAATATTTGTTTTAATATGAAAGAAGGATATGCTCATTCATCATCAGAAATGCTGTTAAAACAGCACTTCTTATCAACCACTGATGATGAATGAGAAGATCTTTTCTTAGTATAGGAGAGAATATTACACAAATCTTCTTGTGTCTTACCACAAATCTTTCTTAATAAAATTCAGCTCATCAGTTTGCAGAATGAGAATATGTCTTCAGTAGTAAAAGGTATAGTGACAACGTGAGATGTTTCAAAGAAGACCTTTCTGTTTTTTCCCCTCTTTTTTTTTAACTGTGCTTAGGTTTACGAGTAGACACAACCACTACTGAAATCCTATTTACTTCTAACAGAGAAGAATTTAGCCTGGTGAAGTTTGGTTTGAGTGTACAGACTGTCATCTGGTTTCTGATACTTATTTACAATCAACTGAAGGTGTGAATAGTTCTAGAAATTAGGAGAAGTTGCAAAGGAGAAGAAACCAACAAATAGCTGAAGCAAACATGCATGAAATAAAAGAGCACTATGCCCACTAAAATGACAGCTTTCTTGTAGTTCTTCAGTATTTCCTGAATACTCACTATGTGCCAAGGTAGGGGATACAGCCATGCACAGGGCAATACTTTTGCAGTGATGGAGCCTACTTTTATTTTGTCCCAGGAATCTTCAATTTTCCATTGAGAATTTAGCCATTAAACTAGGGTCTAATTTCTAGAGTCTGATAATTCTTTATATCTTGGCAAATATATGCCTTATTATTTTCATTGAATGTTGTCCCTTGAATCCAATGCCTGTAGGCTGAGTCACTTCACTGGCCACTTGTTGCTGTTAGTTGCTGGTCATCCTAATATAAGGATCTAGAATACCGATCTTGAGCCTTAGAAGTATTGTCCCATGAGTCAATTTTGTGCCAGAATCTTTAAACAAATCTGTAGGTAAATTCTGCATCACCCATGCCACTGATCACCCAATGAGATTATTGTGGATGTCAGCTGTGCAGCTGGCAGACAAGCACTGCAAAATTACGTTAATTCAGGATACAGATGAATAGTGAGTGGAGTGAAAGAAGTCATCACAGTGCTGAGCTACACATTTCTCAGAGTCCTTAATACTGGTGTTGGGGAAACTGATTCACAATTAAGTAGTCTCTCCAGAGTTCAGAGTGAGTGACTGAAAAATATAGAACCTTTTTTTTCTCCCAGCTAAGCAAACATGCTTAAAAGTATGGAAGTAAAGTATTTGAATGATTTTGCATTTGCTGGGAAATTTTAGTCAGATGTAATTGCCTTCAGAATCAATTCATGAGATTCCATGTGGTGCCAAGGGTCAGTATGTGGTCCTCACTTTAAGTGTCCATGTGTCCTATCTGTATTTCCCCTACAATTTGGTTGACTATGGATATTTCTTAGAATTTCCAGAGATGAAGCATTTTGTGTGAAAATTGACCCTTATAACAAGAGAATGACACAGATTTAAAATAAAGAACCTAGTGAAAATTTCAGTCTGACAAAAGTCCAACTGGATACACTATCAAATAACTTTCTAATGATATGTCCAATCTTTGAAATGATAAGAATGGGCTATTTTAAAAAGAAAGCTATTGATAAATAATGTAATGAACATAATAAAAAAAATATGAAATTAACTTTGAATTATCATGATTAACAGTTATTTTAGAAATGCAGGCTATTGAAGAGGGGTATTTATTTACACAAAGGATTTGTATTGTGAATGATAAATGGAAGTCCTTCTGGACCAAGGCAGCATATACAAATGTTTACAATATTACTAATCAGAATACAATATTAACTATATTTTACTAATTAAATGTAACTAAAAAAAAAAAAAAAAAAAAACTAAACCCACTGCTATTGAGTTGATTCTGTCTCCTAGTGACCCTATAGGACAGAGTAGAACTGCCCCATATGGTTTCTAAGGCTGTAAATCTTTACAGAAGCAGACTGCCTCACTTTTCCCCCACCAAATGGCTGGTGGGTTCATACAGTGGACCTTTTGGTTAACAGCCGAATGTGTTAAATACTATACCACCAGAGTTCCTTTAACTAAATACAACAGTGATTAAATAAATAATACAGGTATAAATAGTGGTCAGGAAATTAATCCAATAACTCAGAGTTCCTCAAACTTGGCACTTTTCATGGTTTGGGCCAGATAATTCTTTGTTGTGGGGTCTGTCTTGCATTTTGTAGAATATTTAAAAGCTTGCCTGACCTCTACTCACTAGATGCAAGTAATACCTCCCACCTCTCAGTTGTAACAACTGTTCAAAATCATTTCATCTCTGGAAGATGGTGAAAAATGCATACATCCAATGACGCTATGAGTCAGTGGTGACTCAATGGCACATAACAACAACAACAGCATAATGAATTGTACTCCAACAAAGTAGAAACTGTAGGAGAAATGAACAAATTTCTAGAAACATACAACCTACACAAGCTAACACAATATGAAGTAGAAAATTTGAACAGACTGACACAAAAGAAGAAATTGAACAGGTTTTATATATATATATATATATATATATATATCTATATATATATACACAAAAAAAAAAAAAAAAAAAAGTCCTGGCCCAGAAGCCTTCACTGGCAAATTGTACCAAACATGGAAGTCATACCAATACAACTCAAACTATTCCGGAACATAGAAAAGGATGGCATACTACCTAATTCATTCTACAAAGCAAGCATAACCCAGATACCCAGAACCAGAAAAGGACAGCACTAAAAAGAAAATTTTAGACCAATATCTCTAATTAACATTGATGCAAAAATTCTCAACAATAAAATTGTTGAGAGAAGAGCAGAAGAGTAGAAGAGTCAATAGAATCAAACAACATATCAAAAAAATAACAGATCATGACCATGTAGGATTCATATCAGGTATGCAAGGATGATTCAACATTAGAAAAACAGCCAATGTAATCTACTATACAAATAAACCAAGGAAAAAACCATATGACCATATCAATTGATGCAGAAAAGGCATTTGACAAAATCTACCAACAATTCCTCATAGAAATGTTCAGAGAAACAGTAATATATGGAAAATTACTCAAAATAATTAGGGGCACATACACAAAACTAAGGGCTGACACTACTCTCACTGGAGACTGAAAACACTCCCCTTGTGAACGGGAAGCCGATTTTTATCACCACTCCTATTCAATACAGTATTGGAAATCCTAGCCAGAGCAATAAGGCAAGAAAGAGAATAAAAGTCATTCAAGTGGGCAAAGAAGTAAAACTATCTCTATTTGCAGAAGATATGATCCCATACATAGAAAATCCTACAGATTCAACAGGAAAACTACTGGAACTAATAGAAGGATTTAGCAAAGTGACAGGGTACAAGATCAACATATAAGAATAATTTGGATTCTTCTTCACTAACAAAGTAAACACTGAAAAGGAAACAAGGATAACGATACCATTTAAAATAGCCACCAAAAGATGAATAACTTAGAAATATATCTAATCAGAGACACAAAAGTCTTGTACAAAGTAAACTACTAAACACTACTACAAGAAACCAAAATAGAACTACATAAATAGAAGAATATAACATGCTTATAGATAGGAAGACTAAATACTGTAAAAATGATAATACTACCTGTCTTAGGCTGGGTTCCCTAGAGAAGCAAAACCAACGAAGCTTATGTGTGCAAGCTGTTGTTGTTGTATCACTGAGTTGGCTCTGACTCCTTGAGACTCTATGTACAACAGAATGAAATACTGCCTGGCCCTGTGCCATATCTGCAGTCTTCACCATGCTTGAACCCATCGTTGCAGCCACTATGCAAATCCATCTCATTGAAGGTCTTTCCCTTTTTGCTGACCCTCCACTTTACCAAGCATGATATCCTTCTCCAGGGAATGGTCCCTTCTGACAACATGACCAAATTAAGTGAGATGAAGTCTTGCCACTTTCACTTCCAAAGAACATGCTGGCTGCACTTCAAGACAAGATCCAGGACAGATTCGTTTGTTCTTCTGACAGTCCATAGTGTTTTTAGTATTCTTCACCAACACCACAATTCAAAGGCAAGGACACTTCTTTGATCTTCCTTATTCATTGTCTAGTTTTCACATGTATACGAGGCAATTGAAAATACCATGGCTTGGGTTGGGTGTACCTTAGTCTTCAAAGGAACATTTTTGCTTCTTAACACTATGAAGAGGTCTTTTGCAGTACTTTAGCCCAGTGCAATATGAGTCTGGTTTCCTGAATGGTGCTTCCATGGGCATGGGGTGTGACTCCAATTAAAATGATATCCCTGACAGTTATGAGGATTTTTTTTTTTTTTTTTTTATGTTGAGGTGTAATCCATGCTGAAGACTACAGTCTTTGATCTTCATAAGCAAATGTTTCATGTTTTCCTCTAATCCTCTAATCTTGATGTCACATTCTTTTCCATATAGTCCAGTTTCTCAGATTATTTGGTCAGCATACAGAGTGAATGAGTATGGTGAAAGGATGAAACCCTGACACACACCTTTCTTGATTTTAAAACACTTATCATTCCCTTGTTCTGTTCAAATGACAAATTGGCCTATGTACAGTTTCCTTATGAACATAATTAAGTGTTCTTGAATCCCATTCTTTTCAAAGTTTTTCATAATTTTTTATGATTCACACAGTCAAATGTCTTTGTGTAGTCAATAAAACAAAAGGATACCTTTCTGGTATCCATCTGACATCAGCAATGACATCCCTAGTTCTACATACTCTTCTGAATTCAGACTCAATTTTGGGCAGCTCCCTGTCAATACTGTGACCATTTTTTAATTATCTTCAGCAAAATTTTACTTGGGTATGAAGTTAATGATATGGTTCAATAATTTCCACATTCTATTAGATCAATTTTCTTTGGAATTGCCACAGATACTCATCTCTCCCACTCAGTTGGCCAGGTAGCTGTCTTCTAAAAATCTTGGTAAAGATAGGTAAGCACAAGCAGCCCTGCATCCATTTGTTGAAACGTCTCAGGGGGTACTCTGTCAGTTCCTGGAGCCTTGCTTTTTCCAATTCCTTCAGTTGCAGCTTGGATTTCTTCCTTCAATCCCGTTGATTCTTGATCATATGTTACCTCCTGAAATAGTTGAACACTGACCAATTCTTTTTGATACAGTGACTCTGTGTATTCCTTCCATCTTCTTTTGATGTTTCCTGCATCATTTATACTTTTCCCATGGGATTCTTCAATATTGAAATGTGAGGGTTTGATTTTTTCCTTTATTTCTTTCAGCTTGAGAAATGTCAAGCATGTTTTTCCTGTTTGGTTTTCTACTCCAGGACTTTGTGCATTTCATTATAATACTTTACTTGGTTCTCTTGAGCCACCCTTTGAAATCTTCTGTTCAGCTCTATTACTTCATCATTTCTTCCATTTGCTTTAGCTATTCTCTTTTCAGGAGGAAGTTTCAGAATCTCCTCTGATATCCATACTGGTCTTTTCTTCTTTTCCTTCTTTTTAATGACCTTTACTTTCTTTGTGTATGATGTTCTTGATGTCACCCTCAACTCTGGTCTTTGGTCACTGGTATTCAGTTCTTCAACTCTATTCTTCAGATGGTCTCTAAATGCAGGTGTGATATAATTAAAGTCATATTTTAACTCCCAAAGACTTATTTTAATATTCTTCAGCTTCAATATGAGCTTGCTTATGAGCAATTGATGATCTGTTCCACAATCAGTGCCGGGCCTTATTTTGACTGATGATATTGAGCTTCTCCATCACCTCTTTCCACTGGTTTAGTTAATCTGGTTCTTGTGTAGTACATCTAGTGAGGTCCATGTGTATCACCACTGTACGTGTTGTTGAAAATATATATGCAATGATTAATTTATTGTTTGCATAAATTTCTATCATGTGCTCTCCAGCATCACTTCTATCACCAAGGTTATATTTGCCATCTACTGATGACTCTTCTTTTCCAACTTTTGCATTCCAATCACCAGTAATTATCAATATATTGATTGCATGTTTGGTCAATTTTGGACTGCAGAAGTTGGTAAAAGTCTTCAATTTCCTCATCTTTGGGTTTAATGATTTGTGAATAAATTTGAGTAATAGTCATATTAGCTGGTCTTCCTTGTAGCCATATGAATATTATCCTATCACTGACAATATTGTACTTCAAGATAGATCTTGAAACATTCTTTTTGATGATGAAAGTGATGTCATTCCTCCTCAATATTTCATTTCCACCATAGTAGACCATATGATTGTCTGATTCAAAATGGTCAATAAACAACAATTCTCACACATAAATCAGGAAAAAGATAAACAGAGTTGTATTCTAAGGTCCATTTATTGTATCCAAGTTTGTAAAAATATAAGATAATTAAAAGTTTTGGCTTGTCTTATGCTTCTCATGTAGGCCTAACTAAGGGCAGGTCTTCTTTTTGCTTCAAAATGACCTGGTTTGAAGGATAAATTAGATGTTTAAACTCTAAGAATATTAATTTATATAAAGGTCAGTAATTCAAAGAGGCATGTTATAATTTCAAGGGTAAACACCAAAAAAAATAGTAACATAAACTAATATTCTAATGAAGGGAAAAACAAAATAAATATAATTAAATAACATACAAAAAGGTAAGAGGGGAAAGAAAAACAACAGAACATATACAGCTAATATAAATCAAGCAATGATGAGGTAAATTTAAAGCAAAATATATCAGTATTTTGATTAAATGTAAATAAGCTGTATACTCTAAATGCCAGATTGAATAATATGGTAAATAACTTCTATGTATATGCTACTTGCAAAAATGTGCTGTAATTAGAAGGATAAAAGAAAGTATAAGAGTAAAAGAACAGAGGAGAAAGAGTGTAGCTATAATAATAACAAATAAGTTATATTTTTAAGTAAAAATAAATACTAAATACTATAGAGATAGACATTGTATAATGATAAAATGTTTAATTCATCAGGAAGTAATTATTAGTCTAAATGAAACATAATATGACAATATATAAAGTTAACAGTATATATATAAAAATTATATTAAAAAAGTTAACAGAAATACAAGGATTACACAAATGTACAATTATAGTGGGAGACTTGAACATATCTCTCTCAGTATATTATAGGAAAAAAAAACAGACACAAAATCAATAAGATTATGAAACTTCAGAACAATACAATTTACTAAATTTGATCTAACTGACTTATGTAATATTATATCCAACAATTACAAAATGCACATTTTCAAGAACATATGAAATAGTATTTTTTTTAATGTACCATATGGAGGATCATAAAGCAAATCTTAACAGATGAAAGTTTACATATCGATACTACATGTTATCTAAGTGACTAAGAATTTTACAAACATAAAATCTCATGAAAATAGAGAGTTATACAGGCCATAATAATAGACTTTGCAGTGGTGCAATATTTGAATGAATAATACAACAAATCCCAATTTTAGAAGAGGATATTTGTTATCAAAAGGTAGTTATCTATTCTGAAAACAAGTCTGGTATTTGAGAAAGCATTTGAATTCATAGGAAACAGAATATTCAGAGCAACACAGACATAATTAAATATTTGTGAATTCATTGTTGATTTCTGAGCAAAGAGATCACTAACTATTTCTCAGTTGTTGCTCTAGTTTCTGGAATGTGAACACTAATCAGCCTATCAGGCAGTGCAAATTTGTGTAGCTTTGTACTACAGCTACTATTGAAAACATTACATGTTTTTGTAATAGCAGCATGTATGTTGTTGTTGTTGTTTGCCGTCGAGTCGGCCTGACTCATAGCGACCCCTCCTTGGGTTTCCGAGGCAGTATCACTACGGAAGTAGGATTGCCCAACCTTCCTTCCGAGGAGAGCAGCATATATAGACATCTTTATTCCAAGGATTGTGTGTTAGAAGGATATTTCCATTAAAAGGCTGCCTGTTCTGTTTTTTTAACCTTAGTTTTTGTATGTCAGTCCTGAAGACTCAGTAGGTTGACAGTTAAATGCAGTTGCAATAAGATAAAGTCAATGTTGGTTTCTTTAAGTAATATTAAATAAATTATTCCTCTTCTATGAGAATGACATTTTCATTTTTTTGGTAAAGTGGATGCTCCTCTTACGTTAGAGGAGAACAGAAGGTATTACTTCAGAATTTCAAACTTCTTTATTTATTGTACCAAAGGATGATTGTTGAGAGCTGTTCAGCAGATTGACTTCAGTTACACCTCCACACACAAAATGCTTATCAAGACATCCTTCCAGAGCAATTTTAGTGACCCAGCAGTAAAAGATTCTACTTGGTTACCAAAGGGAAGTCCTTTCTCAGTCACATACAGGAGACAGGTATTTATTAGCTGGGCTTTCAGATAATCTTCTCACTGCCTGGAAATCCCATTAAAGAGTACAGTAGTCATTTCAGTTTCACAACTGAGGCAAAGGTGTGCCTGTCTTCAGAAAGCATGTTTGCAAGACATCTGTTCACCTGATTTTATGAAAATGACTACTGAGGGAAAGACAAGAATTTTTCAGAGATGGACAAAAAACACTTTGAACTTTTTAAGCCACAGCCTCCTTCAAATGGACAAACATTGCTGACAATTACTTCCTGTTTGCCAGAGTACTATAATCATACTTCATGATATTTTGAAAGCGTAAAGCCAGGATTGAAAACTTTGAGATGGAAATTTCAGCCTCTATCAGCAGGATGCATGTTAAAATTTACCTCATTTTTCACAAAGGTGGTTCTGGAAATGGCTCTAGAGGAGACTTTGCAATGTTAATAGATCTAAGGAACAGAACTGAGGCTTCTCTAAAGCTCATGTTTTCCTTTTGACATATAATGTTTCAAATATAGCAATCCAGCATTATCTCCACTGTAGGAATTCATAATAACTAAGAAAAGATTCTGAAGTCTACCTTAAAGACTTGAGTTTTTACAAATGCAGTATTTTTCATGGTAGATTGGTGGACTAATCCAGACCTGGGCTCTTATCCTGGTGCTTGGCTCAGTGGGTTCATCTGGGGAGCAAATGCCTGTCTTAAGACTGATGTCTTGATGAGATGCGATCATGCTTACAAAATACTTGCCATGTAATAGGAGCATAATAATAAGAGCATAATAAATGTAATTGTCATTTCTAGGAGCTGTTATTGGGAGCTCTGGTAGCATAGTGGCTAAGACACTTGCCTGCTAACCAGACGGCTGGCGGTTCAAACCCACCAGCCACTCCTCAGAAGGAAGGTTGGGTAATCCTACTTCTGTAGTGATACTGCCTCGGAAACCCAAGGAGGGGTCTCTATGAGTCGGGGCCGACTCGACGGCAAATAACAACAACAACAACAACAGGAGCTGTTATGATTTCATTAAGGGAGAAAATGCCACCACCAACGCATTGTTTCCATTGTTCTTGTTAGGTGCTGTTGAGTCAGCTCCCACTCATAGTGATCTTACGTACAATTGAATGAAATATTGCCCAGTACTGTGCCATCTTCATAATCTTTGCTATGCTTGAGCCCATTGTCAAAGCCAGTATGTCAATCTATCTTATTGAGTGCCTTCCCCATTTTTGCTGATTCACTACTTTTAACAAGCATATCCTTGTCCAGGGACCAGTATCTTCTGACAACATGACAGAAGTACATGAGACAAGTACGGCTATTCTAGCTTCTAAGCATTCGGACTGTGCTTCTTCCAAGACAGATTTGTTCATTCCTCTGGTAGTCCATTATATTCTCAGCATTCTCTAACACCATCATTCCCTTGTTCCTTATCCAGCTTTCACATGCGTAACAGGCGACTGAAAATACCACAGCTTGGGTTAGGCACATCCTGGTCTTCAAAATGAAATCTTTGCTCTTTAATACTTTAAAGAGGTCTTTTGCAGCAGATTCAGTGCAATATGACATCTGAGTTCTTTACTGCTGCTTCCATACATGTTGATTATGGATCCAAGTAAATATGAAATCTTTGACAACTTCCATCTTTTCACCATTTTTATGACTTTGCTTACTAATCCAGTTATGTGGATTTTTGTTTTCTTTATGTAGAAGTGTAATCCATACTGAAGACTGTAGTCTTTAAACTTCATCACTAAATGATTTAGGTCATCTTCACTTTCAGCAAACAAGGTTGTGTCATCTGCAAATTGCAGATTGTTAATGAGACTTCTTCCAATCTTGATGACATTTTCTTCTTATATTCCAGTTTCTTGGACTATTTTCTCAACCTACAAATTGAGTAAGTATGGTGAATAGGTATATATACAGATTGAATAAGTATAGTTGGAGCTGTGTGTCAACTTGGCTGGACCCCAGTTCTATGTGGTTGTTCCCATGATGGAATTGGATGACTGTGTTCTGGGTGGCCAATCCATTCAGGGGGAGTTTCCCTAGGTGTGTGGCCTGCTTCCAGGATACCCAGGGACATCCTAGGAAGAGAGACATTCTTCTGTGGATTGGGATTCTGTTATGGTGCCTACAACTGTCTGTGAGTGAGCAGTCCACTGTTCGGCCTTGAGATCTTGGATTCATCATTCATTGGAGTCAACAGCCAGTGTACTGCCTGCAAGCCTTGAGCTTCTCTGCCCCTGCGGTTGTGGAAGCTAAGAAAAGCCTCCAGCCTGATGTTTGCTCCAGGGACTTTGGACTTGCCAACTTCTATACTTTTGTGAGCCATTTTCCTAAGATAAATTTCTCTCTCTCTTTGTATATATAGATAGGCTTTAATGTTTTTTATTTCTCTAGAGAACCCAGTCTAACACATTTGGTACCAGGAGTGGTTCTAGAGAGACAAAATCATAAGGATGGGCTTCCTAGATTGGTTCTCCTGTTTGATTAATTTTAATGACACTAGTGACTCTATGTCTGCTAGTAAAGAGGACCCTACAAATCTGTGGCATGAAGTGGCAAAATTAATATGCAAAATAGCACCACCAATAGATCAAGTGCTTGTGAGAAGTGATGCTCTGGGTGATTGGATATTTGATTCTTTTGTGCAATTTTTTCGGAATGAGGAGTATAAGGAAACTGGTTGGTTGGTCCTACTTACACTAGACAAACTGGTGAAAGAGTGAGATGAGCTCAAAGCTGCTGAGTCTTGGCTTAAGCGCCAAAAAGACCTCAATGCTTCCACTGTCCTCTGAAAGAAAGCCTTATATCTTCTAGTAACAGAGCTGATATTGCTGAAAACCAAACCAAGAGTCTTGTTGTAAGAGTGGCTGAATTACAAGGCCAGCTAAATTGCCAATCCAGAACAGTGTCTGGCATTAAAGTGAGGGCATTGATTGGAAAAAAATGGGATCCTGAAACCTGGAATGGAGACATATGCTGTCAGTGACAAGATAATATCCATATGCCTTTGAGGAACACCAGTTAATATTACTATTATTCATATTTATGGGCCAACCACCAAAGACAAAGATGAGGAAATTGAAGATTTTTATCAACCTCTGCAGTCTAAAATTGACCGAACCTGAAACCAAGATGTGCTGATTATCATTTGTGATTGGAATGCATAAGTTGGAAGCAAAGAAGAATCAATGGTAGTTGGAAAATATGGTCTTGGTGATAGAAATGATGGTGGAAATAGCATTATAGAATTTTGCAAGACCAATGACTTATTCATTGCAAATACCTTTTTTCAACAACACAAATGATAGCTATAAACTTGGACTTCACCAGATGGAGTACACAGGAATCAGATTGACTATATCTGTGGCAAGAGATTATGGAGAAGCCCCATATCTTCAGCCAAAACAAGGCCAGGAGCTGATTGTGGAACAGACCATCAATTGCTCATATGCAAGTTCAAGTTAAAGTTGAAGACAATTAAAAGAAGTCCATGAGAGCCAAAATATGACCTTGATTATATCCCTTCTGAATTTAGAGACCATCTAAAGAATGGATTGGACGCATTAAACACCAATGACCAAAAACCACAAGAATTGTGGGATGACATAAAGAACATCATCCATGGAGAAAGCAAAAGATCATTAAAAAGACAGGAAAGGAAGAAAAGACCGAAGTGAATGTCATAGGAGACTCTGAAACTTGCCCTTGAATGGAGAGGAGCTAAAGCAAATGGGAGAAGTGACAGGATAAAAGAGCCAAACAGAGATTTCAAAGAGCAGCTCAAGAGAAAGTCAATTATTTTAATGAAATGTGTCAAGAGTTAAAGTTAGAAAACCAAAAGGGAAAAACACACTCAGCACTTCTTAAGTTGAAAGAACTGAGGAAAATTTAAGCCTTGAATTGAAATATTGAAAGATTCCACAGGCAATATGTTGAATGATGCAGGAAACATCAAAAGAAGAGAGATGTGATACACAGAGTCACTATACCAAAAAAATAGGTGGATGATCATCCATTTCAGGAGGTGGTATATGATCAAGAACCAATGGTATTGAAGGAAGAAGTCAAAGCTTCTCTGAAAGAATTGGGGAATAACAAGGCTCTAGGAATTCACGTAATACCCATTGAGATGTTTCAACAAATGGATGCTGCATTGGAGGCACTTACTTGGCTTTGTCAAGAGATTTGGAAGACAGCTGACTGGAAGAGATTAATATTTTTACCCATTCCAAAAAAGGGTGATCCCACAGAAAATGGAAATGATTGAACAATATCATTGATATCACTTGGAAGTAAAATCTTACTGAAGATAATTAAAAAATGGTTGCAGCAGTATATTGACAGAGAACTGCCAGAAATGCAAGCTGGATTCAGAAGGGGATTTGGAGTAAGGGATATCGTAGCTGATGTCAGATGGATCTTCACTCACAGCAAGAATGCCAGAAACTTGTTCACTTGTGTTTTATTGACTATGTAAAGGCATTTGATTGTGTGGATCATAATACATTCTTATAACACTGAGAAGAATGGGAATTCCAGAGCACTTAATTGTACTCATGAGGAACCTGAGTAGGAGGCTTTCATTCAAACAAAACAAGAGGATATTGCATGGTTTAAAATCAGAAAGGGAGTGCCTCAGGGTTGTATCCTTTCACCATGTTCATTCAATCTGTATGCTGAGCAAATAATCTGAGAAGCTGGACTATATGAAGAAGAATGTGGCATCAGGATTGGAGGAAGACTTATTAACAACCTGAGATATGCAGGCAACACAACTTTGCTTGCTGAAAGTGATGATGACTTAAAGCACTTACTGATTAAATACTACAGTCTACAGTATGGATTACACCTCAATATAAAGAAAACAAAAATCTCACAACTGCACCAATAAGTAGCATCATGATAGATGGAGAAAAGTTTGAAGTTGTCAAAGACTTCATATTACTTGTTTCTATAATCAACACCAATGGTAACAGGAGTCAAGACATCAAAAGACGTATTGCATTGGGCAAATCTGCTGTAAAAGACCTCTTTCAAACACTGTGAAGAGCAAAGATATCTCCTTGCAGACTAAGATGCCTCTAACCCAAGCCATGGTATTTTCAATAGTCTCACATACATTTGAGAGCTGGAAAATGAATAAGGAAGATTGAAAAAGAGTTGATGCTTTTGATTTGTGGTATTGGCAAAGAATGCTGAAAGGACTGTAGACTGCTAAAAGAACTAACAGGTCTGTCCTGGAGAAAGTGCAGCCAGAATGCTCCTTAGAGGTGAGAATGGCCAGACTTTGTCTCACTTACTTTGGTCATGTTGTCAGAAGGGACCATTTCCTGGAGAAGGATGTCATGCTTGGTAAAGTAGAAGGTCAATGAAAGAGGGGAAGGCCCTCAACAAGATGGAGGGACATAGTGGCTGCAGTGATGAGCTTAGGTATAATAGGGATTGTGAGGCTGGTACAGGATTGGGCGGTGTTTCATTCTGTTGTACACAAGGTAGCTATAAGTTGGAGATGACTTGATAACACATAACAACAATTTGTAGGTAACTTTTTATTTTTCCTGTGCTGCTTTCAGGATTTTTCCTTTCTTTTTGGTTTAGGTGAGTTTGATTATGCTATGTCTTGGTGATTTTCTTTTGGGGTCTATCTTGTATGAGGTTTGTTGGAGTTCTTGAATGGATATATTCTCATCTTTCATCACACTAGGGAGATTCTCTTACAACAAGTTTTTGACAATTTTCTCTGTGGTTTTATTTGTCTCTTCCTGGTCTGGAATTCCAGTTACACATAGGTTATTATTCTTGATGGTATCACACATAAATCTTAGGCTTTCTTTATTTTGTTTTGGTCTTTTGTCAGATTGATCCTTTAATAAACTAATATTGAGGTATTTATCTTCAATAACATTCATTCTGTCTTCATTGATTTGATTCTACTCCTTTGCCTATTCCCTGTTATTTATTTCTGAAATTTTAGTATTAATCTTTTCTATTTCTATTTATTATTTTTGTATTGTTTCTAATGTTTTGTTTATTTTGTCAATTTATTCTTGTATTGTTTTCCCAAATTGTTCTAGAGTTTTGTTTGTTTTTTCCTTAATTTGTCAGTGTTTTTTTTTTTTATCTGTCTCTCAATCCATTGAAGATACCCAAATATAATTCTTTTGAATTCCTTTTCAGGGAGTTCCAATGCTGCTTCTTCCTCAGGGATGTTTTGTGTCTTCATCCCTTGTTTCTACTACTTCTTTGTATGGACTATGATGATCTGTTGTCTTCAAGACATTGTGGTGGTGTATTTATGTTTAGTTTGTGGTTGTATGTTAGGGTGATTCACCCAAGATTTTTTTTTCCCCCTTTGTTTTGTTTTGGTGTATCTGTGTGAGCAGTGTGCTATGCTCTTCTATTCACTAGTTGTTAGTACTTAGGCACTCATCACTTGCCTCCTGGTGGGTCTGATAGAGAATAAGAGTGTGTACACAGATCTCTGCTATCTGTTTGTAAGGAGCGGTTGAAGGTGAGTTGAGGTGGTATTGGCTGCCATCTATAGTTGGTCAGTTGGTGCAAAAGCAAGTGGTTGTCCTCACTTAATGGGTGGGGTTGCAGGGTTGTGATGGAACAGTTGCTGTCTCCTTTCCAGTCATCAGCCTCCAGTGGGGTTCTTGTGCTGTCCTCAGCAAGAAGAGCCTATTCTTATGTCACAGTCCAGATAAGAATGCCACTTGCCTATTTTTAAAATGGCTGTGACTGCTGCTTGCAAATATTCAAAATGGCTGTACCTTCAGGACAGCCAGTAGTCTATAGCTCTTTTTGGCTCCTTACTCTCTGTTTTCATTCAGGTTCTTCTACTAATTGGTATTTAATCCACTCTTCATTTTTGCCTTCAAAGCTCAGTGTCCCAGAATCATCTTCTGTATCGTTTACAATTGGTTTCTCATTGCTTTATTGCAGGGGGTCTGTGTAGCTTGTCTGCCTATTTGGCCATCTTGCTGGAACTCTTTCTGGGCCATGTTTTAACCGATGATATTGATCTTCTCCATCACTTCTCTCCACAGACAGAGTGGATTTGATTCCTGTGAGGTCCACATATATAGTCATTGTTTATGTTGTTGAAAAAGGTATTTGTAAAGAATAAGTTGTCTTGCAAAATTCTATCATGTGGTCTCCAACATCATTTCTATCACCAAGGCCACATTTTCCAACTACCAGTGTTTTTCTTTTATGCAACTTTTGCATTCCAGTCACCAGTAATAATCAATATATCATACTTGCATATTTGTTTAATTTCAGACTGTAGAAGTTGGTATATGTCTTAAATCTCTTTATCTTTGACTTTAGTGTTTGGTGTGTAATTTGAATAATTGGAGTATTAACTGGTTTTCCTTGCAGGTATATGGTTATTATCCTACAACTGACAGCATTGTACTACAGGATACCTGTTGAAATATTCTTTTTGATGATGAATGTGACTTCATTCCCCTTCAATTTGTCATTCCTGACACAGTAGACCATAAGATTGTCTGATTAATCATGACCAATACCCATCCATTTCATTTCACTGAAATGGACTGGTATTGGCCAGGATATCAATCTCTATGCCTTCCATTTCATTTATGACAAGTTCCAGTTTTCCTAGATTCATACTTGGTACATTGCACATTCCAATTATTAATGAAAGTTTGCAACTGTTTCTTCTCACTTTGAGTTGCAAATGAAGGTCTGTGATAGTTGGAGCTGTGTGTCAAGTTGGCTGGACCACAACTCTGTGTGGTTTAAGCAGTTGTGATGTGGATTATTTCCATGCTGGGATCGGATGTATGTGTTTTGAGCAGCCAATCTGTTGAAAGGGAGTTTCCCTAGGGGTGTGACATCCTTTCAATATATTTATGGACATCCTGAGAAAAGAGATACTCTTCTGTGGTCCGGGATCCTGTTGTGCTGCCTACAACTCTCCATGAATGAACAATCCACCATTTGGCCTGGAGATCTTGGATTCATCATTCGTTGGCGTCAACAGCCAGTATACTGCCTGCCAACTTTGAGCTTGTCAGACCCTGCAGCTGCGTGAGTTGGGAAAAGCCTCCAGCTTGATGTTTGATCCAGGAACTTGGGATTTTCCAGCTTCTATAACTGTGGGGTCAAGCAGGACCTGAAGGCACAAGTAAGTTGCATGAGGAAGTGGCCCAAATGCCTATAGTCTCCACTCCAGTCACATTACCTTCTGTTCTGGCTACCTAGTGCTGCTCTGACAAGAATGTACTACAAATGGGATAGCTTGAACAAACAAGAGTTCATTCTCTTATAGTTCGGGAGGCTAGAAGTCCAAGTTCAAAGTGCCAGACTCTAGGGGCTGAGTGAAAGCCCCTCAACCTTGGGCTACAGTTCTGCCTCTAGCTCCTGGCCCAGTAAAGCTAGGGACATCTCTTCACTCAGGCAACTACTGGCTGCTGAGGCTAACAAGCCCGAGGTCAACAAATAAAATGGCACAGTCCCGATGTTACCAAACCACACAGCAGGCCATTAATTCAAGTCCATTGAAAGTCCTGAGGTTGGCAGAGCTTGGCAATCTGCTGAACAACGACACAGTTACATGCAGGATTCAAGCATGCCGTAAGCTAGATACCATTCCCAAAGCCGTTTCTTATATATGGGAAGCAGATCACATACCCAAAGGCAGCTACTCAGCTGCTCACAGTAGATTCCACCATGGAGTTGATTACCAGTCTCATCATTGGGTATACAACATTCCAGCTGCCCAGTCACTCAAACAGGCCTAGCCAAGTTGACACACAAACTTAACCACCACACCTTCCCTCTCCCTGTCTGTACCTATAGCCTCATGGGGAATTCCTTATGTTCAGTTGGCTGAGGAAGAGAAAACTTGTGCATGGTTTACAGATGGTTCTGCAGGATACACAGGCATCACTCAAAAGTGGATAGCAGTGACACTGCAGCCCCTTTCTGGGACATCTTTGAAGGACAGTGGTGAACGGAAATCTCAATGGGCAGAATTTTGAGCGTGCATCTGGCTGTTCACTTTGCGTGGAACAAAAAAATGGCCAGATGTACAATTGTATATAGATTCATGGGCTGTGGCCAATGGCTTGGCCGGATGGTTTGGGACTTGGAAGGAGCATGATTGGACAATTGATAACAAGATGTATGGGGAAGAGATATGTGGATAGATCTCTCTGAATGAGCCAAAGGAGTAAAGATATTTGTGTTTCATCTGAATGCCTACCAAAAGGTGACCTCAGTAGAGGAGGACTTTAACGGTGGATAGGATGACATGTTCAGTGGAAACCAGCTATCCTGTTTCCCCAGCTACTCCTCTCATTGCTCAAAGGGCTCATGAACAAAGTGGCCATGGTGGCAGGGATGGAGGTTATACATGGGCTCAGCAACATGGAATTCCACTTATCAAAGCTGACTTGGCTACAGACATTGCTGAATGCCCAATCTGCCAGCAGCAGAGACCAATACTGAGTCCATGATATGGAACTATTCCTTGGGGTAATCAGCCAGCAATCTGGTGGCAGGTCGATTACTTTGGACCACTTCCATCATGGAAAGGACAGCGTTTTGTTCTTACTGGAATAGATACTTATTCTGGATATGGATTTACCTTCCCTGCATGCAATCATTCTGCCAAAACTACCATCCATGGACTTATCCTTATCCACCATCATGGTATCCCACACAACATTGCTTCAGATCAAGGGACTCACTTCACAGCAAATGAAGTGCGGCAATGGGCCTATGCTGATGGAATTCACTGGTCTTACCATGGTCCCCATCACCCAGAAGCAAGCAGCTGGCTTGATAGAATGATGGAATGGCCTCCTGAAAACACAACTACAGTGCAAGCTAGGTGGCAATACCTTGAAGAGTTGGGACAATGTTCTACAGGAGGCTGTATATGCTCTAAACAAGCATCCAGTATATGGTGCTGTTTCTCCAATAGCCAGGATTTATGGGTCCAGGAACCAAGGGGTGGAAACGGGAGTGGTACCATTCACTATTACCCCTAGTGACCCACTCAAAAAGTTTTTGCTTCCTGTCCCTGCTACCCTATTGCAGTGTAGTAAATTACTTTGTGTGGCTTTTCTACCCATAAGTCTTTGTAAGCTCCAAGGTGGGATTTGCTATGAGCAACTGAGGAGCTCCTGATTGCTGAAGGTGTCCACCTGGAGTATTTCTGTTGGGAGTGGCACAAAACAATGTTCTGGGAGGTGCCCACTCTCTCTCAGGTGCTTAGAGTTCTGATGCTATAATTGGCTAGTTTCACCACCCTGCCAGGCTCAAAAGGAGGCCTCCTAGAGGCAGAACTCTCTCTGACTGCTGGTTGAGGAAGACGTGCTGATGAAAGAGAAACACACTCCAGAAAGAGACACGTGATGCTGGGAAAGAGACGCAAGAGACACACATTGCTGAGTGAGACCCCGAGGGACCAGCACTGCTGAGAAAGAGACTGTGAGAGACTGCTGGCTGAGGGACAGTGGGCTGGGAGAGAGACTGAGCATTTTTCCTAAACCTGAATTGTAGCATGTGGTGCTTCCCTAATAAACCTCATAATCTGTGAGCTCTGTGTGGCCACTGCAGCGAACTATCGAACCCAGGAGAGAGGTGGCGGTGCTTTGGGAGGAACGGTTGGAGAAAGGGCTGGAGGGAGGCAGCATGTCTGGCCTGGCAGGAATAGGCCTTGGGTTACTGCTGGTAATCCTATCTTCCTCTTGCGGGATTAGAGGAGGTCAGAATATGTGGCCTCCTTGTCCTTTTTGCACCTATGCTCTGTGGGTCTGGAGATCTTAGTCCCAAAGGGAGGAACACTCCCACCTGGAGACAAAACTGATTGTATCAAACTGGAGGTTAAGAATGCCACCCAGCCACTTTGTCTTCTTCATGCCTCTGGATCAACAGACAATAAAAGGTGTTACTGTTCTATCTGGTGTGATAGATTCTGATTACCAAAGGGAAATTGGATTGACATTACATAATGGAGGTAAAGAAGAATATGTCTGGAATACAGAAGATTCTTTAGGATATCTCTTAGTATGACCATGCCCTGTGATTAAAGTCAATGGAGAATTACAGCAACCCAATTCTGATGTGACTACTAGTGGCTCAGACCCTACAAGAATAAAGGTTTGGGTCACCCCACCAGGCAAAGAACCACGACCAGCTGAGATACTTGCTGAGGACAAGGGAAACATGGAATGGGTGGTGGAAGGAGGTAGTTCTGAATATCAGCGATGACCACATGACCAGTTGCAGAAATGAGGACTGTGATTGTTATATTTCTTCATTGTATATGTGCACAAAATATTTTTGTTTCCTTCTGTTATGAACCATGAAACATAAACAAGGTTAATGCATTTTGGTTGTATGTGTGTTATGTGCAAATATGACTTTATAATTGTCCTTATTTAGAGATTATATATGGTTAAGAAGATGTGTACAACTGCCAAGTTGACAAGGGGTGGACTGTGATAGTTGGAGCTGTGTGTCAACTTGGCTGGATGGACCACAGTTCCGTGTGGTTTAAGCAGTTGTAATGTGGGTTATTCCCATGATGGGATCGTGTGTATGTGTTTTGAGCAGCCAGTCCATTGAAAGGCAGTTTCCCTAGGGGTGTGGCTTGCTTCCAATATATTTATAGACATCCTTGGAAAAAGAGACACTCTTCTGTGGATCAGGATCCTGTTGTTCTGCCTACAACTGTTCGTGAGTGAACAATCCACCATTCAGCCTGGAGATCTTGGATTCATCATTCATTGGAGTCAGCAGCCGGTATACTGCCTGCCACCCTTGAGCTTGCCAGCCCCTGAAGCTGCATGAGTCTGGAAAAGCCTCCAGCTTGACGTTTTATCCAAGATTTTGGGACTTGCCAGTTTCTATAAGTATGTGAACCATTTTCCTAAGATAAATTTCTCTTTCTCTATATGTATATATGAGCTTTACTGGTTTTGCTTCTCTAGAGAACCCAGCCTAGCATAAGGTCCCAAAAGCTTTAGTCTATTGACATGATTAAGGTCAGCTCTACTTTGTAGAGGCAGCTCTACCCTAGTTTTGTTTTGAGTTTTTTCTGTCCTGAGGGGCTCCTTTTTGGTATTTATCAGACAATGTTTCACAGCTAGTGCCTAAGACACTTGACTGCTAACCAGAAGGCTGGAGGTTCAAACCCACCAGCCACTCCTTGGAAGGAAGTTTGGGCAATCTACTTCCGTAGTGATACTGCCACGGAAACCCAAGGAGGAGTCGCTATGAGTTGCATCTGACTCAAAGGTACATAGCAACAACAACAACAGTTTTTTTCAGAACTGGTTGGCCCTATCCTTCTTCCCAGTCTGTGTTAGTCTTGAAGCTCCACTAAAATCTTCCCACCATGCACGGCCATGCTGCTAGTGTGTGAAATAATAGTGACATGGCTTCCGAATCAACAACATGTAAGACACCACAGTACAACAATGTGACAGACAAGTGATGATTGTGTGTGTGTGTGTATACATATATATCATAGTAATTTCTCTAAAGTTTTCACTTGAGATATTGAAGCATCACTGAAAAATCTTATGTATTTCCTAATTGCTTTTGTAGCAAGATGAACCAAACAAAATGACGATCTGTAGAGAAATAGGTGAGCCTGAAACATCTGCTTGCTTCTCAGAGAAGATGTAAGATTTAACACCTCAATTTTGAAATCTGTTGAAAAGAATCCCAGCCTAGAGTTTAAAAGGATTGGGCAGCTGACTAATGGGATGTTAATTTGGGGAAATTAGAGGATTTCTCTTTTAGAAGATTCGGTAGAATATACTTTGAATTCATCCTGAGGGAACTATACTTGAGGAGTTAATTAGGGTAAATACTTTGGCAGTGATTGGGGCCCTTCACTTAGGATAAGATTCAAATATTTCTGGCAAAAGAGATTTCCTCTTAGGGCTCTATTTAGCTTTGGGCTATTGATCAGATGTTTTAGTGTTGCTGTAGTTATTGGACTACAGATGGGGACCCTGTCATCTCAAAATGCAGAGAAATAATCTATAGAGCTGTGCAAATTAGTTAGTTCAGTAACTAATAAAATGTAGACTCTAGATTCATTTTATTGAAATTACTCTGTTGAGAATAACCTCAGATCTGCACTGGTCATTGCTGCTCTTAGAACCCTCATGTCCACCTATTGGTATGCATTAGTATCTGAGTTCCACTTTTGAGAGGAAATTTGCTGGTAAAATGATTTCATTTTAAAATATTATTGGGTATTATTGTGTAGAAAGATAATTAACTATTAATATCTAACCATGAGTTAGGGAGGTCTGTTTGTACTGTCCAGGTACCTACCTTTGGGAGGAATGCAACGAATATGCAATGAAGTGGAGCTAACCAGTGCAGGTGAGTCAGCCTTGTTGATTCATAAAATGATAGAGGTTGAAGCCCTTTTTCTCACTTCTGGTATCTCTGATTATCATTTGTGATAGCTAGATGGTTTTTCAGGAATATTTAGCTCTTTCATTTTTTTCCATCTAATTCATAGATCCTTTATCACCACCAGTTGCTGTTATTGTTGTTAAGTGCCATCAAGTCATCTCCAACTCACAGCAACCTCATGCACAGCAGGCCATTCTTCTCTCCAAGAAGCATTCTGGGTGTACTTCCTCCAGGACAGACCTGCTAATTCTTTTAGCAGTTCACGTTACTTTCAGCATTCTTTGTGAACACCACAGCTCAAAAGTATCAACCCTTCTTCAGTCTTCCTTATTCATTGTCCAGCTCTCACATGCACATGAGGCAATTGAAACTATGAATAGTTGCTGTTGAGCCAGTTCTAACTCATGGAGACTTCATATGTGTCAGAGTATAACTGTGCTCCATATGGTTTTCAATGGTTGATTTTCAGAGGTGGAAAATCTGATCTCCTAATGTATAAGTATTCCAAAAAACTTACTGCGATGGATTCAGATCCAAGTCTTAGTGACCCCTGCTTGGGTTCGTGAGGTGGTATCACTACGGAAGTAGATTGCCCAACCTTCCTTCCAAGGAGTGGCTTGTGGGTTTGAACCACCAGCCTTCTGGTTAGCAGTCAAGTCCCTTAGGCACTATGCTACCAGAGCTCCTAATGTATAAGTATTAAGAGACTATAAATAATCTGTTGGCAAATAGTTAAAAGGAAAATGTCTTCAGAAAGAAGTGAACAGAAGTGCTATATATTCTACAGTCCTCAGAAAATTGTCTGTAGAATGGTTTGAAAAAATAGAGCAAACAACTTCCCTTCTTATTTCTCCTTAATTTCACTATTGTAGATGCATGTATGATTAGGCACAGGGACAGCAATATTAGGGACAAATAATACTTTTTTAAAATATGGTCGTCTCTAAAATTTCATTGGGAGCTCTGGTGGGGTAGTGCCTAAGGCATTTGACTGCTAACCAGAAGTCTGGTGGTTCAAACCTACCAGCCACTCTTTGTAAGGAATGTTGGGCAATCTATTTCCTTAGTGATACTGCCTTGGAAACCCAAAGAGAGGTCACTATGAGTTGGTTTTGACTTGACGGCTGTGTGTTTTGTTTTTGTTTAAAATTTCATTAAGCAAAATATTTCTAGCAATTAAACACTCCCTAACATTCTTTTCTAAATAATCTGACCCTAGAAATATCAGGAATTTAAGATAGCTATTTCTGTGTTTGTATTATTGAGTACTTTTGGAGGCAAAAGAATGTGGGATTGGTTTTGAAAACTTTGAACTATTCCCCAATATATTGCATCAGCATCTCTTGGGATACTATATAAAAATACAGATTCTTAAATTCTACCATTGTTGTTGTTGTTATGTGCCGTCGAGTCAAACCCGACTCATAGCGACCCCTCCTTGGGTTTCCGAGGCAGTATCACTACGGAAGTAGGATTGCCCAACCTTCCTTCCGAGGAGTGGCTGGTGGATTTGAACTGCCAGCCGTCTGGTTATCAGGCAAGTGTCTTAGCCACTATGCTACCAGAGCTCCCAAATTCTACCATAGACACATGGAATGAGAATTCTGGGAGACAGGGCTGGGGAATCAAATATTTTAAACACATGTTTACAAGGATTTTGTTCACAGTAAAGCTTGAAAATCTCTTATTCAGGGAAATCTACATATTTTCCTGGAACTTTAATTATTAATGTTACATACAAAACAGAAATATAAGTCTTCTTTAGATGAAAAGCAGCAAATCTCATCATGTTTGAGAAGATTGGATTGGGAACCTTAAATTTGCTTTTGGTAAACTCGTAAGTAGGAAAGTTTCAGAGGAGAAAATATGACAATGTTCCCTATATTGGACTGAAATAAAATTATCCTTTCCTAAGGCAGTTTAGAATTAAAAAAGAAAATTGGAAAATGACCATTGTGTAATAAATGGTCCCTTAATAAATTCAACTCTGTGGTTGGTACTAGAGATATAAGGATGAATAAGACTATTTTTATTCTTTAGGGTTTACATTATTAAGGGAGACAGATGTAAAAGAAAAAAAAAATAAATGGTTGTATGAGAAGTAGGTATGAGGCACAGGGACAGTACAAAGGGGAAAGTGATGAGGGGAAGATCCATTATATAAATTCCTGAAGTATCATTTGGAATTTTTCAGATGATTAGTAATAGGAAAGTATAGGCAAGAAGTTTGAATTTCAAGCCACATGTGTCTAAAGGTGTACCGATCTAGAACAATACAATGTATTTTACAAACTGTACATAATTTGATGACACTGAGGTGTCCAGAACTGTATATCTGATAGAAGGATTTCAGATTTTGTCTTAGGATGGGTTCTCTAGAGAAGCAAAATAAGTAAAGCTTACACATACACATTACCAAAATCAAGGTTTTTCAGGTGTAGCATACCCCTTTCTCTGTCACATTTTATTCTTCACCTTTAGGGACTTGCTTGGATTTAAGTTTAGTTGTAGGTCTAGAAGCAACAATGGGTGTTTGGGGGCATTCCTGAGAACAGCAGGAACAGTTGGGTTAACCCCATCAAATAGAGGTGGAAGCAATGATGGTTTTACAGTAATCTCTTGATGTGGGAGGGATGGTGTTGTTGGCAGGAGGGATTCAACAGAATTTAGGGGCCCCATGTCCCCATCTTCCTGTCTACCCATAGGTCCCCATCCCAGGTTTCAGGATCCCATTTCCTCCCAATCAATGTCCTCACTTTAACTTCAAACATCATTCCAGGTTGGCAATTCAGTTGGTGTTGTAGTTCAGTCACCCCTACAATAAGAGTCCAGATTTGGTTTTCAGCAATATCAGCTGTTATTAGAAGAAATAAGGCTTTCTTTCAGGGTGCGACTGGAGGCATTGAAGTCTTTTAAGTGGTACTTGAGCTGTGACTCAGCAGCACTGAGTTCATCTTGTTCTCTCACCACTATCTATCCAGCTTCCTTACACTCCTCAGGCTAACAAAATTGCAGAAAAGTATCCAACATGTGATCATTCAGAGCCACACTTCTCAAAAATACTTGATCTATCAGTGGTGCTATTTTGTGTATTAATGTTGCCACCTCACATCATGATTAGCAGGTCCCTCTATAGTAATGAAGCCAGAGTCACCATTGCCTTTATGACTAATCAAACTAGAGAACCAAAACAGAATCAGTGAGAACCAATTTAAGAAACTCATTCTTATGATTTTGTTTCTCTAGAACCCCTCCTGATACCAAAGGTCTTAGGCTGGGTTCTCTAGAGAAGCAAAACCAGCAAAGCTTGTGTGTGTGTGTGTGTGTGTGTGTGTGTGTGTATATATTCAGAGAGAGAGAGAGAGAGATTGAGATTGATTTTAGGAAAATGGCTCACATAGTTATAGAGGCTGGAAAGTCCCAAGTTCCTGGACCAAATGTCAAGCTGGAGGCTTTTCCTGACTCATGCAGCTGCAGAGGCTGATGAGCTCAAGATTGGCAGTCAGTATAACAGGCTGCTGACTTCACTGGATGACAAATCCAAGATCAGCAGGCAAAAATGGTGGATTGTTAGCTCACAGGACAGTTGTAGGCAGCACAATAGGATCCAGATCCACAGAAGGTTCATGAATTTTCCCAGGATGTATGTGTGTATGTGTGTATGTGTGTGTGTGTGTGTGTGTGTGAGTATATATATATATGAAGCAGGCCACATCCCCAAGGAAACTCCCTTTCAACTGATTGACTGCTTGAAGCATATACATCAGATCTCATCATGGGAACGACCAAACCACAACTGCTTAAAACCACTCAGCATCATGGTCCAGCCAAGTTGCTGCACAACCTTAACTATCACAGATCTTAACCAAACATTGATTTTAATTTAGATTATGGTATATGAGGATACCAAAACAAGACAAAACAAAACAAAACAAAATACCCAAAACCCAAAATCACTGGCATCAAGTTGATTCCAACTCATAGCTATCTGCATTAGGTTTCTGAGGTGGTAAATCTTTAAGGAAGTTGATTGCCAGTCTTCCTTCTGCAGAGTGGTGAGTGTGTGAGGATATTTTTGGGTAAATAGATTAAGAAGGTTTCATATGATCTTCCCCTTTATTATCTCTATTGTGACTTCTTTTCTACTCTTTATCTGCATTTTTTCACTAAGTGATCCTACCTTAGATGTCCATTCTTTTCTAGATACTTCAATAGATATTTACCACATAACTTCCAGATTTGTATCTAGTATCCTTCTTCATTTGGCATCATATGGATAATGTAGAGTGGCAACACTAGGAGATTATGGGGGATGTGGACTACACTGGGTGACACTATTAGAGGAGATGACACCAAACTGTTCATAACATTTTTGTGCAATGTTTCCACACAAATTTATTATTTTTTTTAAATAAACTCAACACTTTAATTAGTTATAACAATAAAAATATTTTTTTGTAAGCCCTATTTTATGGAGGTAGATAGCTCCATCTTCCTTCCAAGGCAGGAAGATGGGGCAATCTACTTCTGTAGTGATACTGCCTCGGAAACCCAAGGAGAGGTCGCTATGAGTTGAGTCCGACTTGATGACACATAACGACAACAACAACCTATTTATAAATCAATATATCTTTGCTGTTGTTGTTATGTACCGTTGAGTCATCTCCAACTGGCAGTGACCCTATGTACCACAGAATGAAACACTGCTTGGCCCTGTGCCAGCCTCATGATCCTTACTATACCTGAGTTCATCACTGCAGCTACTGTGTCCACCCATCTTGTTGAGAGCTTTCTCCTCTTGTAGACCCTCCACTTTAGCAAGCAGGATATCCTTCTCTAGGAAATGGTCCCTTCTGACCACATGACCAAATTGAATGAGACAAAGTCTGGCCATTCTTGCTGCCAAGAAGCATTCCAGCTACACTTCTTCCAGGAAAGATTTGTTAGTTCTTTTAGCTGTGCATGGTACTTTCAGCATTCTTCACCAAAACCACAACTCAAAGCATCTTCCTTATTCGTTGTCCAGCATTCACATGCATATGAGGCAATTGAAAATATCATGGCTTGAGTTGGGCACATACTAGTATGCAGGGAGATATCTTTGCTCTTCATCACTCAAAAGAGGTCTTCTGCAACAGATTTACCTAATGCAGTACATCTTTTGATGTGTTGACTGCTTCTTCCATTGGCATTGATTGTAGAACCAAGTAATATGAAGTCTTTGACAACTTCAATCTTTTCTGCATTCATCATGATGCTGCTTATTGGTCCAGTTGTGAGGATTTTTGTTTTCTTTATATTGAGGTGTAATCCCTACTGCAGACTCTAGTCTTTAATCTTCATCAGTAAGTGCTCCAAGACATCCTCACTTTCAGCAAGCAAAGTTGTGTCATCTGAGTATCTCAGGTTGTTATTGAGCCTTCCTCCAATCTGGATGCTACATTTTTCTTCATATAGTCCAGCTTCTCGGATTATTTGTCCAGCATACAGACTGAATAAGTATGGGAAAAGGATACAACCCTGGCACACTCTCTTCCTGATTTTAAGCCATGCAGCATCCCCTTGTTCTGTTTGAATGACAGCCTCCTGGTCTATGTACAGGTTCCTCATGAGTACAATGACACATTTTCTCAATTTCCATTCTTCTCAATGTTATCCACAATTTGTTATGATCCACACAATCAAATATCTTTGCATAGTCAACAAAACACAAGTAAACATCTTTCTGCTATTCTTTGCTTTGAGTTAAGATCTATCTGACATCAGCTGTGATATCCCTCACTCCACATCCTCTTCTGAATCCAGCTTACATCTCTGGAAATTCTCTGTCAAGATACCACTGCAACCATTTTTGAATTACCTTCAGTAAGATTTTACTTGTGGGTGATATTAATCATATTGTTTGAAAATTTCCATATTCTGTGGGATCACTTTTCTTTAGGATGGGTAAAAATATGGATCTCTTCCAGTGAGTTGGCCAGGTAGTTGTCTTCCATATCTCTTGGCATAGCCAAGTGAGTGCCTCCAGCACAGCATCCATTTGTTGAAATATCTCAATGAGTATTTCGTCAATTCCTAGAGCCTTGTTTTCACCAATTCCTTCAGTGCAACTTTGACTTCTTCCTTGAATACCATTGGTTCTTGATCATATGCCACCACCTGAAATGGATGATCATCTACCAATTCTTTTTGGTATATTGACTCTATGTATTCCATCCATATTCTTTTGGTGTTTCCTGCATTATTCAACATATTGCCAATGGAATCTTTCAATATTGCAATTTGAGGTTTAAATGTTTTCTTCAGTTCTTTCAACTTGAGAAATGCTGAGCATGTTCTTCCCTTTTGGTTTTCTAACTCCAACTCTTAGCACATTTTGTTATAAAAATTGGCTTTGTCTTCTCAAGCTGCTCTTTGAAATTTTCTGTTCAGTTCTTTTATCCTGTCGATTCTCCCATTGGTTTTAGTTACTCTTTGTTCAAGGGCAAGTTTCAGAGTCTCTTCTGATATTCATTTTTGTTTATTCTTCCTTTCCTGTCTTTTTAATGACCTTTTGCTTTCTTTATGGATGATGTTCTTGATGTCATCCCACAATTCTTCTGGTTTTTGGTCATTGATGTTTGATAAATCAAATCTATTTTTTAGATGGCCTCCAAATTCAGGAGGGATATAACCAAGGTCATATTTTGGCTCTTGTGGACTTCTTTTCATTGTCTTCAACTTCAAATTGAATTTGCATATGAGAAATTGATGGTCTGTTCCACAATCAGCTGCTGGCCTTGTTTTGGCTGAAGACATTGAGCTTCTCCATCGCCTCTTGCCACAGATGAAGTCACCCTGATTCCTGTGTACTCTGCCTGGCAAAGTCTACATGTATAGTTGCCTTTTGAGTTGTTGGAAAAAGGTATTTGCAATGAATAAATCATTGGTCTTGCAAAATTCTATCATGAGATCTCCAGCAACATTTCTATCACCAAAGCCAAATTTTCCAACTACTGGTGATTCTTCTTTGTTTCCAACTTTTAAATTCCAGTCACTGGTGATAATCAGAACATCTTGATTGCATGTTTGGTCAATTTCAGACTACAGAGTTGGCAAAAATCTTCAATTTCCTCATCTTTGGTTTTGGTGGTTGGTCTGTAAATTTGAATAATAGTATTAACTGGTCTTCCTCATAGGGATATGGATATTATACTATCACTGACAGCATTGTATCAAGATCTATCCTGATATATAGGTTTCCAGTAATATATCAGGATAGATCTTGATACAGTCATTATGATGATGAATGCTACACCATTCTTCTTCAATTTGCCATTCCCAGCATAGCAGGTCATATGATTGTCTTATTCAAGATGGCCAAAACCAGTCCAATTCCACTCAATAATGCCTAGGATATCAATATTTATGCACTCCGTATCATTTTTGACAACTTCTAATTTTCCTAAATTCATATTTTGTACATTCCATGTTCTGATTATTAATGGGTGTTTGCAGCTGTTTCTTCTCATCTTGAAACATACCACATCAGCAAATGTGGGTTTTGAAAGCTTTACTCTCTCCACATCACTAAGGTTGGCTCTACTCTGAGGAGGCAGCTCTTCTCCAGTCATATTTTGGGTATCTTCTGATCTGAAGAACTCATCTTCCAGCACTATATTGCACAACATAGTTTCAGGGCTATTCACAAAGGTTTCCAGTAATATATCAGACAATGTTTGACTACTGTTTATAAGGTTTTCACTCACCAATTCTTTGAGAAGTGGATGGCTTCTTCCTTCTTCCAAATCTATCTTAGTCTGGAAGCGTTACTGAAACCTGTCCACCATGAGTAATCCTGCTGGCATTTGAAACACCAGTGGCATAGCCTCCAGCCTCACAGCAACACTCAAGCCAACAAAGTACAACAAAGTGACAGACAAGTTTGTTTCCCTTAGTTGTTCCAAACGGCTCTGCTCATTTCCTGGTCTCCCCTGCCATACTCACTTACCCAGCCTGCCTCCTTGGCATAAGCACCCACCTTCCGCTGCTCCTGGGACTGGCTTACCATGGCCTGCTTTCACACACACAATATATCTACAAGCCTAAAACTCTATGCTAATGCACTTTTTGAACCTTCTAATATGCTCAAGTTAGAGCTGTCATTATCCAATTACAATATCGCTACGAATCACATGGTTTCATACGCATGTGCTACAAGCTTGCACTATTGTTTTCTTTGCTGCTGGTGTTATTATAGTCCTTGATTTTGTCAAATATTCTGGTGTTTTAGCTACAATATTGTGGTTAGTAGTATGTGTGAAACTATATCAATAACTTTTTAAAGAATGAAATAGTAATTGAAGCAAAAAGAAAAATAAAAAAAGAACTCTTGCTCAGTTACTAATAATGTTATAGCTAATACATTCATTGTAGAAAGGTTATATAAAACACTTTATTTGTTAGTATTCACATAATCTAAGAAAGATCACATTTAAGCAATTCACAACTATATTTATCACACATTATTCTACAATTAAAATTAGTAACATACATTATTAAGGATTCTATATGGTTTGTACAGGAAGAGGTTCATGGGGGTGTGGCACCATGAGTTACCACACTGGATGACATCAGCCCTAGTGATGCCACTCTTAATGTGTCCAAGATGGAACTCTTGATCCCCCCCTATTTTGAACCAGTGTTTCACTAAGTCTTTTCCATTATTGTAAATAGCATTATTAGCCAACTAATTGCTAAAGCCAAAGTTCTAAGAGTCAGTTTTAAATTTTCTCTTTCTTTCACCTCTCACATCACCTGTCAGTGTTATATGCCAAATCAATTTCAGAGTAACCTATTTCTCTCTATTACTATTATTATCTCTCACATCAATCATCACTATGTCTGGTCTCTTGCTTCTTCCCTTAAACTGATGATCTATTTCCCTGCGTCAGGAATTACCTTTATGACATGTAAATCAGAACACTCAGTTGGGTCTTAAAATCTTTTCTGTTCACTTAGAATAAAGGCAAAATACTCATCATGGTCTATAAAGCTCTGCCTGATCTAACTTCAGTTTACCTATCTTATCTTATTCCTTCTTTCCATGACTCACTTGGCTCAAATCACTGCAATCTTTCTGGTTCTCTAACATGCCAAGACATATCCTATCATAGACTTTTGTCCTACTTCTATTCTTTCTCCTGGGATTCTCTTGACCTTTTCTCAATAGAACTGATTTGTTCCCATCATTCAGGTCTCAGTACATGTCCAGAGAGGACTCACCTGATCATTCTACCTAATACAGTAATACAAGGAGTCCCTGGGTTATGAACATCTGACTTATGGACAATTCATACTTTCCCTTTAATGCAATATAAATTTATTCTTACATTGAAATGATTGAACCCACCCCCACTTGCAACAAATTCTTCATCAAATCGCCTTCACTTGCTGCATGTACAACTTTTATATCATTGAAAAGTCTTCAAGTCTTTTCTTGCACTAAAGTAAATCTAAATATGAACCACATGCATCTATTCTGACTTGCCAACAAATTTAACTTAAAGACTTACTTAGGCCTAAATATACATTTAGGAATGGATCTTGTTCATAACCTGGCAACTCCCTGTACTCCCTGTACCCACTATTTATTATTTTTCACATTATCCTGATGTTTTCTTTTATTATTGTCATTTCTTTTTTCTTTTTTTTATTTGGATGGCAGCTTGCTAGCTTTTAAGATCCCAGTCGCTACTTGCCAAAGGATGAGGTGGAACAATGTTTTGTACAGTATGTTATGCCAATTGAGCTTGATGACCCCTGTGACTATGGTCCCAAGCCCACAGGTTCAACTACTCTGTCCCTCTGGGTAGCTGGCTGTGACCAAGTAGTGACCACAACCTTCCCCTTGTTAACTCTACTATACACCTGGGAATTCTAATCATTCACATAAACTCATAGGACCATTGCCTGCCAACC
>NW_006922017.1:1652424-1659836 GCF_000298275.1 Orycteropus afer afer
GTCTCCGAAGCATCGTGGCAGTGTTGTATTTAGATCTCTGTTAACTGTTTGTGAAGAGCAGCCAAGGGTGATTCAGCCTCTTCTTGGTGGTTTTTTATTGTTGGCCTGTTGGTGGAATAGGAGGTAGTGGCTTTTGCTCAGTAAGTGAAGTTGCAGGAGGTGTGGGTGTAGTTGTGTCTTATGAGGACTGTTGTTGTCTCCCACTCAATCAGACACCAATTACTATTGAATAACCTTCAAAAAACTTGTCAGTCTTGTAGGTCCCGAGTGTCCTTGGGGTTGCTGGAAAGCAGAATGTGTTCTTAAGCCCCAGGAATCTGCGAGAGCACTGTCTCTTTAAATACCCAAAGTAGTCAAGCCACTTTTTAAACATTCAAAATGGCGGCACCCTCCAGACTGCAAAAGTCCACAGCTCAGCCCACCTTTCTCTTCACCATCTCTGTTTGTTCCCCAGCCACCGTGCACATTCCTCCATGCAGTCCCTGGCTAGAAGAGTCATTTTTAGGTTAATTCTTAAGTCCTACCACCACTCGAGAATCTCCAAGCTGTCTGTGCTGTCAGGATCGCTCAGGATCACTGCCAGACTGCAGCTCCATATGTCTCCTTTTTTGATATTTTCATGCAAATTCTTCTGCTAGTTGGAGTAGTCCACTTCTATATCCTTCCCTTCAAGGCTCAGGGATCCAGGATTATCTTCCGTGTCTGTGTTAATTGGTTTCCCTTTTCTTTGTTGAAGAGGGTCTGTGCAGTCTTTCTGCCTAGTCTGCCATCTTGCCCAGGAATCTATTGTCATTTCTTATTGTCTTGTTTATTTGTGTTTCCCCTAGTAGAATATAAAAATTTACTGTGAAACTGTCCCTTACTTTTAGTCATTACTGTATTCTTTCTACCTGCAAGTGTGTCTGGAACAGAACACACCAATAAATATATCCTGGACAAATGAAAAAAATAAGAACAGTATTTTCTACTGAAAAAAAAAAATAATAAAGGGGAACATAATTTCCAGGATTGCCACTCTCCATACGTAACTAGCTACTACCCATATGTAACTATGTGTAGCCAATTTGAAATTAATTAAACTTAAACAAAATCAACACTTCAATTACTCAGGTTCATTAGCCATTTTAAGTGTTCCAAAGCCACATGTGGCTAATGACTACTGTATTCAATAGTGTACTCACTGCCATCAAGTTGGATCTGAATCATAGCAACCCATCCTTGGGTTTCTGAGGTGATATCACCATGGAAATAGATTGCCCAGCTTTCCTTCCGAGGTGGGCTTGAACTTTCACCCATCTGGTTAACAGTCAAATGCCTTAGGCACTATGACACCAGAGTTCCTATTTATGCGACAATGTAGAGACAGAATATCTCAACATTGTAGGAAGTTCTAAGATCTAGGAGCTCTGGTAGGAAGGAGGATTGGGCAATCTACTTCCGTAGTGATACCACCTCGGAAACCCAAGGAGGGGTTGCTA
Organism: Orycteropus afer afer; assembly: GCF_000298275.1. Lineage (NCBI taxonomy): Eukaryota > Metazoa > Chordata > Mammalia > Tubulidentata > Orycteropodidae > Orycteropus > Orycteropus afer. Next base: position 1,653,903 of record NW_006922017.1, read on the forward strand.
TGAGTCTAATCTGACTCCGTGGCAGTGAGTTTTTGGTTAGAGAATTAAGATTATACATCATAAAAAACAAGAAGATGTTAAAGAAAGTAAATGTATAATCAAGATAGCTTATATAGTTAAAGTGGAAATCCATGGGATTTTCTTTTTTTAGATGGCTCTTACAAGGATAAATTTTCAACTCCAGAGAAGGCTTAATAGTCACATAGCCTGAAGGTGGGTTGTTGGACTTCTAACCTCCCAAGGTCCCTTTCATATCTACACTTGATTATTCTTGCCATTACAATTAAACTTTTATTGTGCTTGCCAAATCCTAAACCTTTCACAGAACCCACAGAAGACATGGTCTTTGATCTCAAATAATTTTTTTTTCAAGACTCCTTTCAAACTGTATTTAAGAACAGATCACATTTTGCAGGAGCTTTAATGAAGATTCATGATGATTGATGACTGAGAAAATGTGAGCGACATAACCCAAGATTTCAAAGCATTTACTTGTCCTACTTAATTTACAAATTAGAAGAAATTGACTTGTCCTATTGAATTTGAAAAACTTCAGAAACTCTCCAGTTTAAACTACTAACAATTGTAGCCATGTTTTATTAGGTATTTATCTAAAGACTTGTCAGAATTCTTCCAGCAGATTGATGTACCTTCCAGTTGATTCCCAGATTGCATTAAGCAACCTACCCTGTTAAGGCAGCCAGTCAGCATTCTTTGGATAGTTCCCAAGACAGTATTCTAAAGGAGTGTTTTACTAAGCCTGAATGCAAATGTATCTGTGAAGCTTGCATGGTTTCAGTTGAAGTCAAGCAACAAGAGAGGACATTACTTGTCTGAGAAAATGCAATCATGGTACAGAGGATTCTCCTATTCCATATGCAGTGAGCATGCCAAGAAGGTAGTGAAAGAGAGAACAGAGGTCTTGAAAACTCTTGTGTTTGGAAAACCAGCTCTGGCCTAACTTTACAGAATGGTGAATCTACACGTGACTTCTACCTGGAAAAGGCATCTCACTCTCTATGCAGAGGAATGAAATCGCATCAGAAAAAGCTTTCTTGAGCTGTTTTCATTTCTGCTAGCTTGCAATGTCATCATGTATTTCGGGTAAATAGAGTTTGCATCAGTTCAGTTGACAGGACTTCATGAATTTTAATATCCCAACTCCATATTCATGTTAGTGTTGACGCATGCCTCACCTTTTTTTTTTTTTCCCCTCCATTTTATTGGGGGAAAAACCTGGATTTGTGCCAAAATACAGAGCATTATCCTTCTATGAGGTATTTGATACAATTAATGCACGTTAAGTGAAAAATTGCATGACATTTGCTCCAATAAATTCATAAGATGTAACTTAGGTTTCATTTAAATAAGTAAAATGGGAGATGTGTTTTATTATTCTGTTCCTAGGCTCTTGGATTTGTTTAAACTTGCACTTCTGCACACAATCTTTCAATACCCTTCAGTGTTGTGTTTAGATAACCCAGGAGTTAGTTTGTCATGTCATTGTAACAGAGAATTGAAACTTTGTATGCTTGCAGAAAAACTGTTAGTGCATTTGTAAGATGTTCACATATAAAAAGATGTATACAAAACTGTATAACTACTACATTGTTATTTATTATCCAAAAGACCTGAGTATGACACCTCAAAATTATGTATTCACAGGAGTATCTATGGTTCTCCTGATTAACATATGCAAAGTTGGTATTTGGTCATCTGCATGTTCTATTACCCTCAAGAGGGAACAAGCAAATCCTAATTTTAGGTGCAGAGAATATTACACAAAAGGGAAAGGTTATGCTGATAGAGAAAGATGCAGAAGTTCACAATTGCATGAAAAAAGCATTTCAATCAGCATATTTGTTTTCCCATTCTGTAGCATATTACCATTGGGAAGACAAGATTTGTGTCTTGAATAGGCAGAGCCAGAACAAATCTCTAGTATTGCTACATATTAGATGTTATTTAGAAACACAGAAGTACATAAATAGCTGAAAAACTGCAGTTCTAGACAATATTTCAGAGGGCTTGAACACAAGTGGATCATTGTTCTGTTTAGTATTAAGTTACACTGTTGTCATGTCATATTCAAGCCCATTCTAGAAAATTGAGACAGAATTTTTTCAGCCTTCATTGAATTTAGCTAGATAGATTTCCTTTGGATTACAGCTTCTTAAAGATTACCTTGCCATCTCAATATTACTTCCTTAAATATGTAGCCTAAATAGGGTTAACAGTGAGATAGAAGGTTTAATACAGCTAGATGAACTTTTGATTTAGAAAGAATCAGAAGAATTTCTAATTTCAAAGGAAAAAAGCAATTAGGTTCAAATATTTGATCTTGTATTAGACAATGTGTAAACACTAAGTTCTTTCCAAAAAATTGTATGAGCCAATTGGTATACATTGCTGTTGTTAGTTGCCAGTGCCAGCTCTGACTCATGGTGACCCCATGTATAAAAGTTGCTCAATCTTGCACCATCTTTATTGTGGGTTGGTTCTCATCCATTGTTGCATTCCCAGTGTATTTTGAGAAAGTTCCATCTTAGTATACTCATCTTCCAGCACCATATCAGACAATAGTATGTTGTGATTCATTGTTTTCATTGGTGTATTTTTCAGAAGTAGATCTTCAGTCCTTTATTTCTAGTGTGTCTTAGACTGGAAATTCCACTGGAACTTGTCCACCATGAGACACCCTGCTAATATTTGAAATATTGATGGGATAGCTTTCAGCATTAGAACAATACATAAGCCGCTACAGTAGGACAAATTGATGGATAGTGGTACATAGATTTCCTTAATTTTATTATATATTAACTATTTTAAGCAATGACTGTAAACATTTTCCCAGTACTTCTTCCAAGAGAATCACTTGCAATTCCATATTCAAAATCAATATCAAGAAAAACAATATTTCTAAGTTTATAGATAAAATGCTTATTTTGAAAAGGAAAGCTGAAGAAGCATCTTTCCTTTAGTAATTATTTCAGAAATGAGAAGGGCTCTTACTTGAAACTTTAGTCCCAATCTTGTGAGTTTGTATTATGGTTGCTATTGGGTTCTGTTGGGTTGATTATGACTCATAGTGACCCCATGTGACAGAGTAGGATGCCCCATAGTGTTTTCTGGGCTAAAATGTTTACAGAAGCAGACCAGCAGGTTTTTATCCCAGAGTTGTTGGATGGGTTTGAACTGTCCACCTATCTGTTAGCAACTGAACACATAACTATTGTGCCTGCAGGCTCCTTTGAGACTGTGAGTAGGAAAAGATAATTAACAAAGGACAGGCATAGGAAGCTAAACAACAAGATGAAGTAAATATGTTGTTGTTGTTGTTGTTATGTGCCATCGAGTCGGACCCAACTCATAGTGACCCCTTCTTGGGTTTCCGAGGCAGTATCACTACGGAAGTAGATTCCCCATAAGCCATAGTAATTTAGAGCTGAGTGGGGCTCTGAAGATCTTCAATCTGCTTGAATATAAGCCCAACAGGGCAAGGGCTCTCTCTGTCTTACTCTTTTTCCTCCCAAAAGCTAGCACAATGTTGGAATGATGTCAGATCATAATAAACATTTATTGAATAAATTAATAAATCCAGATAAAAGCATAGAGCCAATCCAGTTCCTCCATTCAGTTACAAGTTAACCCACAGAAAATATTATCTAAGTATCTTTTTATCATTTTCATAGTAAGAAGATGAATTTAGTATGATATGACCAATAACTATAAAATAACAAACTCACTTGTCTTGGTGATTTAAGTGCTTGGTGCCTAAGGCATTTGACTGCTAACCAGAATGCTGGCGGTTCAAACCCAATGAGCCACTCCTTGGAAGGAAGATCAGGCAATCTGCTTCCCTAATGATACTGCTTCAGAAACCCAAGGAGGGGTGGCTATGAGTCAGATCTGACTTCGATAGCAGTGGGTTTTAGAGGTAGGAGACAATTTAAATAATTTTCGAAATCTGAATGTTAACTTAGAGTAAATGCAATTAAGTGTAGTTTTGTGAATAAGGTAGTTATTTTCATTAGTTATTAGTTGCTGAGGAGTTGGTCTGACTCGTGGCAACCCCATACATACAGAGTAGAATTGCTCCTTAAGGTTGCCAAGGCTGTGGCCTTTCGGAAGCAGATTGGCAGATCTCTCTTCTGAGGTGCCTCTGGGTGGATTCGAATTGCCAACCTTTTGGCAAGTAGTTGAGTGCTTAACCATTTGGGCTACACAAGTTATAAACCCATGGAAGTTAATTTTCTATGAGAATGTTTGAAAAAACTATATTAATAATGTCAAAAAAGGTTGCTCATGTTGTTCTGACCCTAATGAGCTCCTTAAGGAAACAGGACCATGTGAAGATATCTTTGAACTCTGAGATTAGTATGACTCCACAGATGTCCCGATACAGAATCAGGTTCTGCTCAGTGGATTACATATATTATTTCACAGTGGCTTTTCTCATATTCTTAGTTGGGTCATTTTATCAAGGCTCAAGATCTGAATTTGTGCTGCTAAAAAAATCTGGTAAGTTAGTCTGCATTAATGGATCAATCCCACAATCAGGCCTCAGTTATTTTTCTCATCTCATTCACTTGCATCCCTCTATGCCTATCCCTTATTGGTCCACACTGCAGTGGTCACTGCTTTCTGATTTTCCAGATTTTTCTTGAACTCTTTTGTCTTTGAAATGTCATTTCTTGTTCTTGGAAAATTGACAAAATCAGCATATGCAGTCTTCTTCTTTGTTATTTATATTTTCTCTTTATGTTGGATAAAATAGAACAGTAGTTAAGCCATTGCAAGTACTCAAAAACGGTTGCTAAATAAATGAATGGCTATTAATGTATTTTCCTCCAGATAAATATATGTATATTTCAATGGGATACTGCTCTTGCAAATATGAATGCTGAGAAATATAGTTTAATTAGAAAGGAGACAAATCTTTTTGGACATGTGGCTTCAAATTGCCTCCTCGTAAGTTATTTGCCACACATGTAGTTACCCTATCCACTTCCAATATTCATATTTAGGAGAAACTGGAATTTTGCATAATACTAAGCTTCAGACTATGTGTCATCTAGCAACACAGAAAGAGTGGAAAAAGAGACATATACATATAATGCAATTCTTATAGGCACAATTTAACAATCTGGAGAGTAGAAGTGAAAAGAGGTAATTTCTAAAGAGTATTGTACAGATTTGTGTGTATTGTTTTCTTAATTCAGGTGAAAATGAAAATAAAATTATGAATTTCCATTAAAATATAAAAAGATAATATGGAAAAGGAGTCTCTGGGTTGTGCAAATGGTTAAGTACTGGACTGAAAGGCTGGTGGTTCAAATCTACCCAGGGACCTTCAGACGTGAAACTGGTGATCTGCTTCTGAGCGACCACAGATTTGAAACTTCTGTGGAGTACAGTTCTAATCTACATAATTGGGTCACAATGAGTTGGAATTGACTTGATGGCAACTAACAACAAGAATTATGGAAATATAGCATAAAATGTTACTTCAATTAAAAATATAACCTTTTTATTATGATTTGGGTGAAGGTTTAGAGAGCAAATCAGTTTCCCATTCAAGAATTCATACACATTTTGTGTCATGATTGTAATCCCCATAAAATAGCATCACTCATCCCATTTCCTCCTTGTCTTTTCCATTTCCATTCCTCCTTCTTTCCTAAAGCTTCCTGCCTTCTGAACTTTGTCCTTGTGCTGACCTTTGATCTGTATGGTTGATTGCTCTAAGGAGTGCTTACCTCTCTAGTTTTATTGCTCACCTTATAGATCTGTCTGCTGTTCAGCTGAAAATTGAGCCCCAGACAGTGAGCTCAGTTTCAGGTCTGAAGAGTGACAGTGCCAGTGTCTTTGGGATTCGGTCAGTCTCTATCTGGCCAGTAATCCTTTTTTTTTTTTTTTTATTAGGATTTGGGT
>NW_006922017.1:1680170-1680950 GCF_000298275.1 Orycteropus afer afer
CTGTGTCTGTGTTAATTGGTTTCCCTTTTCTTTGTTGAAGAGGGTCTGTGCAATCCTTCTGCCTAGTCCGCCATCTTGCCCCGCCTCCTCCAGTAATCCTTTTTTTTTTTTGATCCACATTTTTGTTCCACTCTGTATGTTGTTGTTGTTGTTGTTATGTGTCGTTGAATCGGCCCCAACTCATAGTATAGGACTTTCTAATGTGATCCTTTTCAGTGAGGTTGCTAGTGGTAGCCAGGCACCACCTAGTTTTTCTCATCTCAGGATCATGCTGGCTGAAGTTTGTGTGGTCCATTAGTCCTTTGGACTAATTGTTTCCATGTATCTTTGATTTTCTTCACCCTTCTTAACTCTGGACTGGGAGAGACCAATAGTTACACTTTTGATGACTGTTCACAGGGTTTTAAAACCCCACTTGCTACTGAGCAAAATAGAATATTTTTTTTGTGTGGTATTTTATGTCAGTAGACCTTGATCTCCCCTGAGACTATCCTCCTGAGTCTGTAGGCCCAGTGACCCATTCTCTCAAGGTTTTTGATTATGGCTAAGAAGTTTTCATAACTTTGCCCCTACTACAATCTACTATATTCATCGATCTATTTGGACCACATATATATATATACCTACATGGAGATATCCCTGTCAAATCCCTCTATATATATATTCATGAGTGTAGTTCCATTTATCTTCCCACTCCTATAAGCTTGCATGCATCCATTTGTAGATTATTTTTATTACTGTTCAATAATAATTAATAATAATTATTATTACTGTTACTGT
>NW_006922017.1:1681223-1692510 GCF_000298275.1 Orycteropus afer afer
TTTCTAAAAAGTTCCATCATAATATAAGACTGCATACATTACATTCAAACAAGAAGCCAGTTTACCCAGGTTGAAGTAAAGGAAAATGCCATCTTTAATACCAAAAACACAAATCACCCTACTTTTTTTCCCTTATGTCCCCAGTAGGTCATCCACACATAAATGTTTTGGTGACTGATAAAAAAGCTTCATCCATATTAGTACACACTGAACTGAGCATTTAAAAAGGATGTAGAGGTTATTTCCAGTTCAGCCCAATTGATTTTCAATATGAATTTTTCTGGTGTTCTCTCATCCTCTTCTTTGTGCAGATAACTCATTTCTAAACATAAGCTATTCTTTGGTAATGGTATAAAGATTTTCAAGAACACAAAAAGCCCCACTAGTTAGGGAAGGATGATTTTAACTTGCCTTTAGTTTTGTATCTTATTGATCCATCTTCCTTTTTTTTTTTTTTGAGGTTGGAAGCTCTTTTTGTTATTTTATAAAACTATTTTCTAAGCTATATAATGTTATAACCTGTGAAAAAAAATCCATGATCCCTTCATTGCTTGCCCTCCATGACTAATTCCTATGAGGAAACTTTGCTTCAGCAAATGCTGCTCCTTCAATTTTAAACACCGACTGGAAGTCTCTTGCTATGCTGTTGCTTCTTCCTCTATGTTACTACAGTTAGGAAACTGACTAGCATCAATTTAGAAATAGTGATAGTTAAAGTTATATGTCAACTTGGCTAGGCCTGTGTCTGAGTGGCTGGGCAGCTGGTTGTAGTTATTCCCCATGATGAAATTGGTAATTAACTCCATGGTACACTCTGCTGCAAGCAGCTGAGTAGCTGCTTTAGGGACATGGTCTGCTTCTAGTACATAAACAGAAGCTTTGGGAATGGTCTGCAGCTTCTGGCACACTTGAATCCTACATGTAGTTGAATTGTCGTTCAGCAGCCTGCCATGTTTCTGCCAATCTCGGGTCTGTTAATGGATTTGAATCAGTGACTTGCCATGTGGCTTAGTCATATTGGGACTGTGCCTTTTACTTGTCAACCTTGGGTTTGTTAGCCTCAGCAGCCAGCAGCTGCTTGAGTGAAAAACCTTCCAGCTTCAGTGGGCTGGGAGCAAGAGACAGAGCTGAAGCCCAGGGTTTAGGGGCTTTCACCCTGCCAACAGAACCTGGAACTTTGAACTTAGACTTTTAGCCTCCAAGACTGTAAGAGAATAAACTCCTGTTGTTAAAGCTCTCCACTTGTGGTATTTTCTGTTGGAGCAGCATGAAGTAACCCAAACAGAAATTTATCTTCTTTTCTAGACCAACATAAAGAAAGACAAGAAAGCTGTAGTCTTCATGACTTACAAGAGGAAATTGGGTGCAGAGGACTTCTGCAGGGCACTTAGCATGTTGCTAGGTGTATCAAATGGAAACCTCACAATGAGGCAAGAAAACCCTTGAAGCAGCTAATTTATCTCAATGAAAGAAAACATAAACAAATTGTCATGATTTTTCTGAACACAAAATAAGGCATCATCTATCCAGATTGGAAAAGAATAAGTAAAATGATCTCTATTTATGGATGACATGATCCCATATACAAAAAATCCCAAAGAGTATGCAAGAGTACTTATAGAGCTAATAGAAGAATTTAGCAAGGTTGCAGGGTATAGGTTAACAAAACAAAACAAACAAACAAAAAAATTGAGCTTCTATACACCAACAATAAGAAATGAGAAGTCTGAAATGAAAATTAGGGAAAATTCCATTTAAAATAACATCTAGGAGAATAACATATCTAGGAATAATTTTACTAGGGATGTGAATGACTTATCCAATGAATATTATAAAACACTACTGAACAAGGTTAAAGAAGACTTAAATAAATTGAAAAATAGCCCATGTTCATGGATCAGAAGACTTAATATTGTTAAGATGTCAATAATACCCAAAGTGAAGTATAAATTTAATGTAATCTGAATCAAAATTCCAAGTGCCTTTATTTTACAGAAATGGAAAACCAATCCTCAGCTCTATATGGAATGGTAAGAGGCCACAGATAACTAAAGAAATACTGAAAGAGAAGAACAAAATAGTAGGACACAAACTTCCTGATTTTAAAACATATAATACAGCTATAGTAATCAAAACAGCCAGGTACTAGTATGACAATAAACAAATACAAATAGAATTGAGAGTCCATAAATAAACCCACACACCTATTGTTAACTGATTTTTGACAAGGGTGCTAAGTCCAGTTGATGGGGAAAGAAGGGTATCTTCAATTAATTGTGTTGGGAAAATTAGATGTCCATAAGCAGAAAAACGAAACTATCCATGCCTCATACCACACACACACAAATAAATTCAAAATGGATAAAGGACTCAACTGTGCAAACCAAAACCATGAATTTCTTAGAAGAAAATGAAGGAGCAACACTGTCTGGCCTAGCTTTAAACAATGGATTATCTAATTGGTAACAAAAGTACAGAATACAAAAGACAAAATAAATAAATCGACCTTATAAAAATTGAAACTTTTTTTCAACAAAAGACTTTACCAAAATAGTGAAAAAATAAGCTTCAGACTCAGAGAATATTTTCAGAAACCATATATGCAATAAGAAACTAAGAACCAAATATATATATATAAAACTTCAAAATTTAACAACAGAAGACCAATTATCCAATCATAAAATGAGTAAAGGACTTGAGTAGGCATGGCACCAAAGAGGACTTTCAAATGACCAAAACAAAACAAAAACACATGAGAAGATGGTCACCTATGCACAAGAGAATAAAACACTGCCAACTCTTGTTCCATCTTCACCATCTTTGCTATGGTTGAGCCCATAACTTCAGTCATTGTGTCAATTCATCCCATTGAGGGTCTTTCCTTTTTCAGTTGACTCTCTATTTTACCAAGCATGATATCTTTCTCCAGGGAATGGTGCCTTCTGACAACATGACCAAAGTAGGTGAGAAGTCTGGACATTCTCACTTCTAAGGAGCTTTTGGCTGCACTTTTTGCAGCACAAGTTGGTTAATTCTTCTGGTAGTCCATGGTATTTTCAGTATTCTATGTCAATACCACAATTCAAAGGCATCAACTTTTCTTCAGTCTTCCTTATTCCTTTTCCAGCTTTCACATGCATATGAAGTGATTTAAAGCAATATGGCTTGGGTTAGGTGCACCTTAGTCTTCAAAGTGTCATCTTAGCTTCTTAAGACTTTAAATATGTCTTTTGCAGCACATTTTGCCCAGTGCTATATGACATCTGATTTATTGATTGCTACTTCTATGGGTGTTAATTGTGGATCCAAGTGAAATAAAATCCCCTATAATTTCAATCTTTTCTTCTTATTATGATGTTGCTTATAAGTCCAATTGTTAGGATTTTTGTTTTCTTTATGTTTAAATTTAACCCATACTGAAGACTGTCTTTGATCTTCATCAATAAATGCTTCAAGTCATCTTTATTATCTGCAAGCAAGTTTGTATCATTGGCATATCATAGGTTGTTAATGAATTTTCTTACAATCTTAATGTCACATCTTCTTCATATAGTTCAGCTTCTCAGATTATTTGCTCAGCAAAGAAATTGAATATGTATGATGAAAGTATACAACCCTGACACATTCCTTTCCTGACTTTAAAGCAAGCACTATTTTCTTATTCTGTTTGAACAACAGCCTCTTGGTCTATGTATAGATTCCTCATGAGCACAATTAAATATTCTGGATTTCTCATTCTTTTCACCGTTATCTACAATTTACTACGATCCACATAGTCAAATGCCTTTATATAATCAATAAAAAACAGGTAAACGCAATGGAGCCTGGTGTAACCACTGAGACTATGCCCCTAGCTGCCCTTCAGTTCTGGAATTGAACCCACAACTGTGGTTTCCAGCCAAACAAAGTACAGGCATGTGAGTTAAACATTTACCTCAAGTAGACACACGCCCTGGAGAGAACAATCATGGGAGAAGAAAGGGCTGCTTATGCACAGGGAGATAGCTCAGGGTGCAGAAGAGTATGAAGGGATGGACACTGGGAGGAGGTATCTATGGGGAGGAAGTGGGAGGGGAGCTGCTGCATTGTAAATTTTGGTTAATGACATGAGACAAAGTATATGTGAACTGCTGTATGAAAAGTGAATTTACTATGTAAATCTTCACCCAAATCCTAAAAAAAAAAAAAAAAAAAAAACAGGTAAATGCCTTTCTGGTATTCTTTGCTTTCATCCAAAGTCCTTCTGACATCAACAATGTTATCTTCTATTCCATGTCCTCTTCTAAATCCAGCTTGAATTTCTGGAAATGCCCTGTCAATATATGACTGCAACCATTTCTGAATTATCTCCAGCAAAAATGTAACTTGTGTGTTGTATCAATGATATTGTTCAAAAATTTTAATAGTCTGTTGGATCACTTTTCTTTGGAATGAGTATAAGTACTAATGTCTTCCATTCAGTTGGCCAGGTAGCTGTCTTCCATACTTCTTGGCTCAAAGGAGTAAGGGCCTCCAACACTGCATCCATTTGTTGAAACATCTCAGTGGGTATTCTATCAATCCTGTTGTTTTTGTTAGGTGCTGTCAAGTCATCCTCAACCCATAGCACAGTAAAATGAAACACTGCCTGGTCCTGCCCCAGGGCATCCAGGACAGAGCAAACAAGTGGCAGAGGGATCCAGGTAAGGGGAGGGTGGAAAGGTTTCAAACAAGGGAGACAAACTTGTCTGTCAGTTTGTCATACTGTGGTGGTGTATTGCTGTGATGCTTGAGGCTGTGCCACTGGTGTTTCAAACTCCAGCAGGGTCACACATGGTACACAGGTTTTCGTGCAGCTTGCAGACTGAGACAGACTAGGAAGAAGGAGGAGGCCATCCACTTCTCAAAGAATTGTCCAGGGAAAACCTTATGAAAAGCAGAGAAATACTGTCTGTCAATCCTGGAGGCTTGTTTTTCACCAGTTCCTTTGGTGCAACATGGACTTCTTCCTTCAATACCATTGGTTCTTAATCATATGATACCTTCTGAAATAATTAAACATTGGCCACTTGTTTTTGGTACAGTGACTCTGTGTATTCCTTCCATATTCTTATGATCCTTCCTGCATCATTCAATATTCTGCCCATATAATCCTTCAATATTGCAACTCAAGGCTTGATTTTTTTCTTCATTTCTTTACAACTTCAGAAATTCCCCCCAAGTTATTCCTTTTTTTCTGTTAGTCATTGGAGAGATACAAATGAAAACAATGAGATACTGTTTCACTGTGACTAGGATGGCGAAGATAAAAATGAAAAAAAAAGAAGGTTGAGAATACGAATGTTAGCAAAGATGTGGGGAAATTTCAATCTTTATCCATTGATGGTGGGAATACAATATATTATAGCCATTGTAGAAAATAGTGTGGCAGTTCCTCAAATAACTAAAAATAGAACTACCATATGACCCAGTAATTCCATTCCTAGGTATACACACTTGAAAGCAGAGACTTAAGCAGAGACTTGTACACTAGTGTTCATTACAGCACTATACACAATATCCAAAAAGTAGAAACAACCTAAATGCCCATCAGTAGATGAATGAATAAACAAAATGTGGCACATATATACAGTGGAATGCTATTCACCCAGTATGAAAAGTGAAATTTTGATTAATCTTCACTATGGATGGAGCTTGAAGACATTATGCTGAGTGAAATAAGTCAATTGTAAAAGCACAAATGTTGTGTGACTTCACTTATATAAAAATATAAGCTAAGGCTAATGTATTATACCCACTTCTCACTTAACAACATCATTAGGTTGCAAACAACAGGTTGTCATGTGAAAAGCATCATTATGGAAAAATGGAGGATGACTACATCAGATTACAGTCATAAGATAACTGACAAATTATGTCACTACACAATTGCTAACCCACCAAAAACTATGGCCTAGCCAAGTTGACACATAACCTTAACCATCACAACTGTTGTTGTTGTTATGTGCTGTCAAGTCGGACCCGACTCATAGCGGTCCCTCCTTGGATTGCTGACGCAGTATCACTACGGAAATAGATTGCCCAACATTCCTTCTGAGGAGTGGCTAGTGGGTTTAAACCGCCAGCCTTCTGGTTAGCAGTCAAGTGCCTTAGGCACTATGCTACCAGAGCTCCTACCATCACAATTAGCATTATTCTAATCTTGCCCTTTGGCATTTATGACTTTCAGATGTACATTGTTAATGTGCAAAATAGTCAGATAGTAGATTATTATTATTACTATCATAAATGTGAAATATCATATAATGAGATAGTTGATAAATGAGGAGTAGATGCAGTAATTACTAGATGTAGGAGGAGGAGGGGATAGGGAGTTATTGCTTATAGAGTAGCTGGTTTCAGTTTACTATGATAGGAAAAATCACATTGATTAACAATAGGATTATACAGCCAATTATTGCAAGTGCTGTCAATCAGTTGCACATGTGTAAAAAGTTGAATTTACAAAAATTATGTGACAAAATTTAACAACAACAAAAATAACACCAAGAAAAGAGTAGCTACTGAGGCTGCTTATGTACAACTAAACACCTCATGGATCTGCTTTCCTGGTTTAGAGGTTGAGGATGGTTTCATGGGACAACCCTGTTCACTGGCCTATTAACATGTTTAATGCTTTTGTTCTACTTCCTAATTCCTTGAGTAGTACCTGAGGTCTTAAAAGCTTGCAAGCAGCCATCTAAAGTGTAATAATTGGTCTCTATTCACCTGGAGCAATAGTAGGTGGTAGAGCCAGACTTTTGAACAATGTTTCAGGTTTCTACAACTCTGTTTTCACTATGACACAAAAACTGAAAGGAAAAGAAAAAAAAAGGGCTAACAGAAAAAGAAAAACATAAAACACAGAAATGTATAATTATGGTACTAGTATTTTGGTTTTTGTAAGATATCCTATGGTTTTTGTTTTTCACTCCAAATGGAGGAGTCAGTCACAAATTCCATTAAGAGGAACATAAGCTTTTCTTTGTATGCTAAGCCACAAGTTTTCTTCCTTGCAATAAGATTGGCTAGATGTGCTACGAGCTTTGGTAGCACGGTGCCTACGGCATCTGACTGCTAACCAGAAGTTGGTGGTTCAAACCCACCAGCCACTCTGTGGAAACAAGAGTGGACAATCTACTTCTGAAAGGATTTACTGCCTTAGAAACCCAATGGAGGTCACTATAAGTTGGAATCAACTTGATGGCAGTGGGTTTGGTTTTGCTTTAGATGTCCTATTTATGTAAAAAAATAAATTAATGGCTATATCATATGGAGTTATCTTAAACATTGTTTTTATTTATTTTTTTAAATATCCTGTATTATCTTCTCTGTTACTTTCCTTGCAAACCTTTTTATGCTGTTTCAAAAAATATTTGATTACTATTAGGAAAAACTGGAATCTTTTAAAATTCAGATACCTGCATCCTATCAGAGATCTACTGATTTTAAAACCATAGGAGTAAGGCAAAAGACTTTTCATTTCTGAAAAAGTTTCCTAGATGACTGTGATAATCATTTTAATTGATTTGATGCAAAAGACTTTATTATGATTAGAATTAATTTTATTAATTATCTCTCTTTGAATGCTTAATATAAACAGATACTATATTTCATATACATTGTCTTATTTAAGCATCAGGAACCTGGATGAAAATATTACATCTCTACCAATGAGAATTAAAACAAACAATTCAAATAATATTTAAATTTTTGTAAAAGTTGAAATAACAAAATCTCTATTTCTATCTCTCTTCCTCTCTCACACATACAAACATGTATAGAACAAAGAAGTAGGAGACAAATCTAGTTACTAATTAGTTCGGCTAATGTTAAAGTCCACTACACATAATCTTGGCCAGATCAGTCAGGCAGGATTTTGAAACTGCTTTTCATTTTGACAATGAATTTACAAGGTTGAACTGCCAAGGACTGTTTTAATTGAAAATCTTATCATAATGATTCTAGAGCTATTGGCTTTCATGAACAAAGTTATATCCCAAGTGACTTGGATCAAGATGAAACTGCTATGCAAAGGAAAATATGGTAAAGGAATTAGACTCTCTCATCATTGTTAGCCAAAGAATTAAACCAGCCTTTTTTTCTGTGCATTGCAGGTAGACCATTATGTACACAATTAAAACTTGGCAATCTGTGTTTGCAAAATCTGCCATTATTATCCACACCAATCGTTGTGTCCTTTGTGGACAAATGTAATGACATTAGTATACATCATCCCTGGTGTTTCCACACATGGCACTTGCTCACTGTAAAAGGTATTTCAAGGGTATGCTGAAAATAGGACTACACATCAAATGTGGTAACTAACGAGGGCTTCAGAGTCTCCGTTTGGTTTTGACTGCTCTTCCGAAGCACTTTCTGAGCAGGGCAGTGTTTTAATGTCATGGAATCCTCCAGAGGCAAGCAACAATACATTACAAATCTGCATGAAAAGGTAGCTAGATGAGAGCTGAATATAATTCTTTTGTAGAAGACAGGGCAAATTATAACAAGGTGCCATTGTAGCAAGTTTCCAAACAAATCCATAAAAAAAAAAGAAAAAGAAAACTGAGGATAACATTGGAGCTGAAACTTGGCCAAAGACCATATTTTTCAAAGCCCAGAAAAAGCCGTATATTTCCCACCTTCAAACACAGCAGTTAAATTGATGATCTCCCTTTGTTTCTTTCTGTTTTCATTCTCTTTACTATGGTTACTCTTATTATATGCCTCAGATGATACATTGTTACTGTTTCTGGATTTTCTTACATGATCCAAATTTCATTATTTGACCCACAGCTTAAATCATTTTCATTGAGTATAGTCCTTGATCATTCTCTTCAAATTCATGTTATTTATCGGCACCGAGGTGAAAATGGTTTTCAGAAATTATTGATGTTGGATTTCTTCTCTAATTCACAAATTTACACCAACTACACTCACACAACACACATACATCCAAGTTGTTCTAAAAGTTTGCCTTGCTCTCACAGCTTTCTTTTATTTTCACATTACCCATTCGTCTTACCACTCTTAACTATTTCTCATCTTGTTGACCTAAAAGACCACAAGCTCAGAGACATCAAATCACGTTATAAATTGAATAGGTCTGATGTTCAGTAGAATATTACTTGAATGGTTCTAGTGTTGACAAAATGTGTAAAATCAGGCAGCTTGAGTTATTTTTGTTGCCTCAATTTATTGAAAAAGAAATGGTGACTGAGGTTGGATATGGGAGCCTAAAGTCAAAGTATTTCATATGTAAGGTAGGTAATTTTCATCATTAAAATAACCAAAATACCCTAGTGTAAGAAGACAGCAAATCCTGAGAACAACAGCCCAAATGAACCACTATGTTGTTGTTAGGTGCCGTCAAGTCAGTTCTGAATCATAGTGACCCTACAAACAACAGAACAAAACACTGCCCTGTCCTGTGCCAGCCTCACATACTTGCTGTGCCTGAGGCACTATATGACCACTATAAAGGTTTTAAAGATATATGGGCCAAAGCAAGCAAACAAGTAAACAAACAAAACAAAAGCACACTGTCTGCTGTCTGATTTCAGTCCATGGGCTGAGAGTGCAGTAGTTGCTTAAATCATCTCTCTCTCTCTTTTTTTCCCATCTCTAAAATTCTATGACTCTCCAGTGTCAAAATCCTTCACAGAAACAGTTTTTAACAGTAGTCAAAGCTAAAAATAGGACAGTACATTACTTTTAGGTTCTTCATATCAGACCTCATACTGTAGACGTGAAGATATCCTAAAAATAAGGCATGGTGATGAGAGGTACAGACTTGGCAGCCAGACACAGGTCACATTCAGTGAGAATAAGCAATGAGGACCATAACTTGTTAGGGGTGATAATTCCATCAAGTTTTGAAGGAAAAGCAGGTATGTTCAGGACAACAATATACACATTTTAGGATGAAAATCATATGTTGTTGTTGCGTGCCGTCGAGTCGGCCCCTACTCATAGTGGCCCCTCCTTGGGTTACCAAGGCAGTATCACTACAGAAGTAGATTGCCCAATCATATACTTCTTATTATTTAGATAAACATAAACATATTTAGATAAATATAAATAATTTATAAAACTTAGAAAGTATCATGTATTAAGTCTCTTTGTTGTGAAATTGGTGAAAAACTTTAGGCAGTCTCTATTACATGGTTAGAACTTTCACTACAATGCTAAATAAAAATTATATGAATGGACATCCTTGCCTTATACTCAGTCTTAGATTGAAAGAGTTCCATCTTTCAACACTAAACTTAATGTTTAGTTTTGTAAAAATGCCCTTTATTAGTTTGAGGAGGATCTCCTCTCTCTCAAGTTTGTTGAATCTTTATAATTAATTGGTGGTTTATTTTATTTTATTTTGTTTATTCCAGTCTCTAGGACCTCTGGTGAAATAGTGCCTAAGACATTTGACTGCTAACCAGAAGGCTGCTGGTTCAAACCCACCAGCTAGTCCTTGAAAGGAAGGTTGGGCAATCTACTTCCATAGTGATACTGCCTTGGAAACCCAGGGAGGGGTTGCTATGAGTCAGATCCAACTTGATGGCAGTGGGTATTCTAGTCTCTCTAGTTTTCCTCAGGATCCAGCTAACTCTTTTCAGTGTACCAGCTTCTGTAGAGGTGTTGATTCCTGGTATTAGTTTTGTATTTATTTATTTTTTTTTCCCTATGTTGTTTTTCGGGAGCTCTGGTAGCATAGTGCCTAAGGCACTTGACTGCTAACCAGAAGGCTGGTGGTTCAAACCCACCAGCCACTCCTCGGAAGGAAGGTCGGGCAATCCTACTTCCGTAGTGATACTGCCTCCGAAACCCAAAGAGGGGTCGCTATGAGTCAGGGCTGACTTGACGGCAAACAACAACAACATGTTGTTTTTCACAATTCACAGTAAATAATAAGGCTTTATCTTTGTATTAGTGTGAAGTCTTGCTTTATTCCCACAAATGTGCAAAACATTGACTACCCATGTTTTCCCTCTCCAGTGAATGTTTAGATCTGAATCCAAGGTGTTCTGAATCATAGAGCAGCATTCTTCTTCCTGGGATACATTTCACTTATTTAGGAGAGAAACATAACTTTTGATTAGAGTCTGAGCTTCAATCCAGTCCAAAGCTTATGTGCTAGGCACAGAAAACAGAAAGATTTATATACGGAAGAAGAACGAGCAGATTCTTGCCTTTGGGATACATATTCCCTTGGGGGATACATATATATATATATATATATATATATATAGTTGTTGTTGTTTTTATG
>NW_006922017.1:1692645-1699005 GCF_000298275.1 Orycteropus afer afer
TATAGTTAAATATGAGAAGTTCAATAATACAGGTCTCCACAGGTGCTTTGGGTGATCAGAGCAGAAGCAATTCAATCAATCTGGCATTGGTAGGGGTATGGAAGGCAAATAATCTTTCTGGATGTTTTATATTCTCATTGCTTTACAAAATGACCAGCAACAAGCTGTCGGTAAAGATATTCAAAAGCTGAACGTGTTCAGTAATTTTGTACTGCTGAGGCATAAAGTGTGACATGGACAGCGTTTACACAAGATGTTAGAAAGAAAAAGACTTGTCCATCATACTGAAAATATACTCTTTAACTATTAGACAATGGGGAGGTGTTAAGGTCATAATTAAGGAAATGACATCTGATATCATTTTGATAGATATGAATGATATAATATGGAATTGGAAAAGGAATTAAGAGGCTATTCTCGTAGTCTGAAATAGAGAAGAAATATTTGAGAACAAAGAGGGGATAATTAGGAAATATTTTTAATTCAATGAAACTATCTAAGTGATAGATTTGACACTGAGGATAAAAGAAAGGTGATATTGATGCTAAATGTCAGATTTCTATTTTGAGACACAGTATTTATAATGGTGACAATAAATAAGATTATAAAACAATGTAAGAAATATGTAGGCAAGGTAGAAACGAAGAAGCTATTGATTTGGGGCATGTTGAGGCTGCGATAACATGTAGGACAATGTTTTGTTTATTTTGTGCCACTCTAACAGAAATACCACAGGTGGAATGTCTTTAACAAACAGGAGTCTATTCTCTTAGAGTTTTGGAGGCTAGAAGTCCAAGTTCAAAGTGCCAAGCTCTAGGGACTGGGTGAAACCCCTCAACCTTGGGCTTCAGCTCTGCCACCTGCTCATAGCCCACTGGAGCTGGAGCAGCTATCTCTTCATTCAGTAGTTGCTGACTGCTAAGGCTGACAAACCCAAGGTCAACAAGTAATATGGCACAGTCCCAAAAATTAGCAAACCACACAGAAGGCCAGTAATTCAAGTCTATTAACAGTCCCCAAGAGTGGCAGACAAATAAACTGTCAAAGATGAATTGGCTACATGCAGAATTCAAGCATGTCAAAAACAGCAGACCATTCAAAAGCTTCTCCTTATATAACAGAAGCAGACCACATCACTAAAGCAGCTACTCACCTGTTTGAGGAGAATTTCTACATAGAGTTGATTGTCAGTCTCATCATGGGGAATAACTACAATCAGTTGCCCAGCCACTCAAAAACAGGCCCAGCCAAGTTGACACACAACCTTAACTACCACAGACAACATGACAAAGCATATAGCATAGAGTATGATATGGATTTACAATTTGAAAGTAAAGGGTCTGGAAATCTAATTTGAAGAGTAATTGTCATGCAGATGATGATTAAAACCATAAATACAAATGAAGTTATCCGGTATGACTATAGCATGTGATTTATGTGCCAAGAACAAAATCCCGAGAAAGAAGACTAGGAAACCATGAAGATAACAAGGAAAACAATGCCATGGAAACCAAAGGAAAGTATTAACAGTTTAATTCCAGCCACATATAGAAAAGATAATGTGTGATGAACATGTAATTTTTATTCCAGAAATACAAAGTTGGTTTTACTTTTGAAAATCAATGTAGTTCACCATGTTAACAGAATAAAGAAAACAGTTGTATGATCTCAATGGATGCAGAATATTTAACAAAGTTTAGCACCAATTAATTATAAATACTCAATAAACTGGAGAGAAAGAGGAGAGTTTCCTCAAACTATTAAAGGGTATGTATGAAAAACCTAGAGTTATCATGAAACTTAGTGTTGAGAGACTGAATTCTTTTTCCCTAAGATCAAGTAAAAGGTAAGGATGCCTACTGTTTTCTTACCTCTGTGCTGCTCTAACAGAAAATACCACAAATGGGATGGCTTGAACAAACAGAAGTTTATTCTTTTACAGTTTGGAGGCTTTAAGTCCATGTTCAAAGTGCCGGGATCTAGGGCTGGGTGACAGCCCTTCAATCTTGGGCTTTAGCTCTCCCTCCTGCTCCTGGCCCACTGAAGCTGGAGGCTTTTCTTCACTCAGACAGCTGCTGGCTGCTGAGGCTGACAAGCCCAAGATTGACAAGTAAAAAGGCACAGTCCCGATGTTACCAAACCATATGGCAGACCATTAATTCAAGTGCATTGAAAGTCCCAAGGTCATCAGAGCATGGCAGGCTGCTGAACGATGACACAGCTACACGTAGGGTTCAAGCATGCCATAAGCTAGAGATCATTCCTAAAGCTGCTTCTTATATATGGGAAGCAGGCCACATCCCTAAGGCAGCTACTCAGCTGCTCACAGTAGATTCCACCATGGAGCTGATTACCAATCTCATCATGGAGAATACCACATCTAGCTGCCCAGCCACTCAACCAGGCGCAACCAAGTTGATACACAAACTTAACTACCACACCCACTCTCACCCATTCTATTTATCATTGTTGTGGAAGTTCTAACCAGTGCAATAAAACAAGAAAATGACAAGAAACTATCTTTACATGGAGACATGAGCACATAAATTCATAGAAATATATGAAATTCATAGAAATATATAGAAATTCATAAGAAATATAGAAAATATTATTAAAAATAAATCAGCTTAGTAATGTTGCAGCATACAAAGTCCATTATATTTCTACATCTGAAAAACATACAACTGGGAATTAAAATTACAAGAGTAGTCCCATTTACAATATCACCAAAACTTATAAAATGTTTAGAGATAAGTTTAACAAAATATGATCAGTATCTATAAACTAGAAAAATAAAACACTGCTAAATGAATTTAAAGAAGAGCTGAAGAAATATATATACCATATTATTGAATTGAAAGATTCAGTACCAGTAGGATGTCAGTTCTCTATAGATCCAAACTGATCTATAGATTTAATGCAACTCCATTAAAACGTACAGTAGGATTTTTAATAAAAATTTTCATGCACACTGTAAAATTTATATAGAAATACAAAAGACCTATAATAATTAAAACATTTTTCAACAGAAAGAAAAAAAAAACAACAGAGAACTTACACTACATGATTGAAATTTCAAGACTTATTATAAAGCTACAATAATCAAGATAGTTCTCACTGCCCACAAAGCAAAATAACACAGAAATGGGAATCCAGAAACAGACTCATGTGTGTGGTTAATTTTCTTTTGATAAAGGTGACAAAGTACTTCAGTGTTGAAAAGAAAGTCTGTTCAACAAGTGCTGCTGAAACAACTTGATTATCATTTTGAAAAAATAATAAATCTCAACTTTCACCTCACGCTATCCATAAAAATTAGCTTGAAACCAATCAGAGACATACATTTAAAAGCTAAAACTATAATACTTGTAGAAGAAAATATGTGTGACTTTTGAGTAGACAATTTCTTAGACTAGATACCAAAGGATAAAAGGTAAAAGAAAAAATATATAAATTTAATTTCAATAATATTAGTTGGCTACTCTTCAAATAAGAAAAAAAAATTAAAAAGGAGACAAAACATTTGTACAGAAACTTCATAAAAATATATATAAAAGGTAAACAAACACTCAAAGAGATGCTCCAATCTTTAATCAATAGGAAATATAAAAAATCGAAAGGACACTGTTGTTGTTGTTGTTGTTAAGTGCCGTCGAGTCGTTTCAGACTCATAGCGACCCCATGCACAGCAGAATGAAACACTGCCCGATCCCGTGCCAGCCCCACAATCCCTGCTATACTTGATCCCATCATAGCAGCCACCGTATCAATCCATCTCCTTGAAGGCCTCCCCCTCTTTCGTCGACCCTCCACCCTACCAAGCATGACATCCTTCCCCAGGGAATGGTCCCTTCTGACAACATGACCAAAATAGGTGAGACGAAGTCTGGCCATTCTTGCTTCCAAGGAGCATTCTGGCTGCACTTCCTCCAGGACAGATCTGTTAGTTCTTTCAGCAGTCCATGGTACTTTCAGCATTCTCCGCCAGCACCACATCTCAAAAGCATCAACTCTTCTTCGATCTTCCTTATTCATTGTCCAGCTCTCACATGCATACCAGGCGATTGGAAATATCATGGCTTGTGTCAGGCACACCTTAGTCCTCAATGAGATATCCTTGCTCCTCAGCACTTGAAACAGTTCCTTCGCAGTTGACTTTCCCAGTGCTACACGTCGTCTGATGTCCTGACTGCTGCTTCCATTGGCATCGATTGTAGAACCAAGCAACGTGAATTCTTTGACAACCTCAATCTTCTCTCCATTGATTGTGATGCTGCTCATTGGTCCAGTTGTGAGGATTTTTGTTTTCTTTATGTTGAGATGTAATCCATACTGCAGACTGTATTCTTCAACCTTCATCAGTAGGTGTCTTAAGTCATCCTCACTTTCAGCAAGCAAAGTTGTATCGTCTGCATATCTCAGGTTGTTAATGATTCTTCCTCCAATCCTGATACCACGTTTTTCTTCATATAGTCCAGCTTCTCGGATTATTTGCTCAGCATATAGATTGAATAAGTGTGGAGACAGAATACAACTCTGACGCACTCCCTTCTTGATTTTAAACCATGTAGTGTCCCCTTGTTCTGTTCGAACGACAGCCTCCTGGTCAAGGTACACATTCCTCATGAGTACAATCAAGTGCTCGGGGATTCCCATTCTTCTCAATGTTGTCCATAATTTGTCATGATCCACACAATCAAATGCCTTTGCATAGTCAATAAAACACAAGTAAACATCTTTCTGGGATTCTTTGCCTTGAGCCAAGATCCATCTGACAATAGCTATGATATCCCTTGTTCCATGTCCTCTTCTGAATCTGGCTTGAACTTCTGGAAGTTCTCTATCACCTATTTGAAAGAAGGGAAATACCAAGAGTTGGAGAGGATTTGAAGCAACTGGAATTGTCAGACATTGTTGGAAGAAATGTAAAATGGTACAACCACTTTAGGACATTTTGGTAGTTTATTAAAAAGTTACCTGTGTTCTTGTAAAATCAACTTAATTCTTAGGTATTTAGCTAAGAAAAATTAAAATACACACACAAAGACTTGAATATTCATAGCAATATTACTAGAAGAGCTAAAAACTGGAAATAACCCAAGTATCCATTGGCAGGTAACTGAATACACCAATTGTGATTTATCCTTACTATGGAACACTAAACCAAGGCAGAAACAAACCAACCTACTGTTATAAAGTCAATTCCAACTCATAGTAGAGGACAGAAGTCCTCTATGGAACTTCCTCTATGCTTTTTGGAAGTAGATTGCCACATCTTTTTCCTGTGGATTGGCTGGAAGTTTGAAACTGTCGACCTTTGGATTATCAGCCACATGCTTAACCACTGTGCCACTAAAGCTTCTCTAGATTGGGCAATATACTTACATAGAGATACCACCTCGGAAACCCAAGGAAGTGTCACTATGACTTCAATCACCTTGATGGCAGTGACTTTTTTTTTTAATGAAATATTACTTGTCAATAAAAATGAACAAAGTACTGACATACACAATGACACGGATATATCAAAATATATACTGAGAAAAAAAAAAAGGCCATACACAGACAGCATATGATTTCAAATGGTGTTGTTAGGTGCTATTGAGTCCTTTACAATTCATAGCCACCCTTTGTACAACATTTCCTTTTTTACAATTTCCACTTCCTAGACTTATACTTAACATATTCCATGTTCTGATTATTACTAGATGTTTACAGCTGTTTCTTCTAATTTTGAGTAGTGCCACATCAGCAAATGAAGGTCCCAAAAGCTTTACTCCATTTATATCATTAAGGTCTACTCTGCTTTAAAGAGGCAACCCTTCCACAATCATATTAAGAATGTCTTCCAACTTGAGGGGCTCGTCTTCCAGCACTGTATCAGACAATGTTTCACTGCTATTCATAAGATTTTCAGTGGCCTCGGAAACCCAAGGAAGGGTCGCTATGAGTCGGGTCTGACTCAATGGCACATAACAACAAACAACAACAACAACATTTTTTTTTTTCAGAAGTAGCTTGCCATCTCCATCTTCCTAGTCTGTCTTAGTCTAGAATTCTACAGAAACCTGTCCACCATGGGTGATCCTGGTGTTATTTGAAATACTGGTGGCATAGCTTCCAGAATTATGGCAACATGCAGCCACCACAGTTATTACAGACTGACAGATGAATGGTGTCCCAGTATAGCTTGTCTAATTCAAAATGGCCAACACTAGTCTAATTTAACTCACTAATGCCAGGATATTGATCTTCAAGCATTCATTTAATCTTTGTTGTTGTTGTTGTTATGTGCCGTCGAGTCGGCCCCGACTCATAGCGACCCCTCCTTGGGTTTCCGAGGCAGTATCACTACGGAAG
>NW_006922017.1:1699230-1728502 GCF_000298275.1 Orycteropus afer afer
TTCAAACCCACCAGCCACTCCTCAGAAGGAAGGTTGGGCAATCCTACTTCTGTAGTGATACTGCCTCGGAAACCCAAGGAGGGGTCGCTATGAGCCGGGTTTGACTCGACGGCACATAACAACAACAACAACAACAATGTATATTTGTGGCTATTTCTTCTTATTTTGAGTCATGTCACATCAGTATATGAAGGCCCCCAAAGTGTTATTCCTTCTACATTGTGAAGGTCAACTCTACTTTCAGAAAGCAGCTCTTCTCCAGTCATATTTTGAGTGACTTCCAACCTAAGAGTCTCATCTTCTGGAACTATATCAGAAAATGTTCCACTGTTATTCATAACATTTTCACTGGGCAGTTTTTTCAGAATAGATCACCAAGTGCTTCCCAGTGTGTCTTAGTCTAGAAGTTTCACTGAAATTTCTCCAGCACAGGTGATCCTGCTGATATTTGATATACTGGTGGCATTGTTCCAGCATCACACCAACATGGAAGCCACTGTAGTATGACAAAGTGACAGACAAGTAGTGGAGATTTTATGCATGTAGTATGGAATTCTCTAACAGGAAGAACTAATTTGTAGTGACAGAAAGCAAGTCAGTGGTTGCTTTGGGTTGGGGCATATGTTAGGTTATTGACTGAAAAGATATGAAAAAATTTCCATGGTGATGTAAATGTCCTATATTATCACTGTCAAAAATGCATCAAACTGTAAATTTATATTAATGTATTTTATTGTACCACAATTACATATATAGCTATTGGAGGGGTAAGAGAGACTTGAAATGTTTAGAAGCTGTTGCTGAAATGTCAAAAGAAAGAAAAAGTTGAGTATCCTGGAGTACCTGGATTGAAGAGTGATGTGAGATATCAGAATATAAGAGGAGGTGAAATCAAGGGCAAAGTTGAGAGGCAGACACTGAATGATAATTTTACATTCTGAGAGAGAGGAAGGGAAGTAAATAGCTGTACCAATGTGTCTTTATGGAGCTAGATGAGGAAATATGAAGGAATTAATGACATGTGGCTACCTTCTACTGGTGATGTAAGAAGCAACTCTTCCATTGAAAAATGATTTCTCCATTGGTCTGAAACTTGCATGCAGAACTTACTTACATGGAAGAAATTCATGCTGACAATGGGACACTACTGAATATCAAACCACATTTTACCATCAGTTCCCCATGTTCCTTTCCTTTATGCTATCTGTGCAGGTCTATGTAGTGCCTTGGTTTAATGAATCCCTTTATTTAAAAAAATGTGCAAAACAACTCAGGTTTTTGAAGAAATATGGACATTATTAACTATCCAATTTTTTTAAAAATGGTAATTGTTGTGTGCCTTTGAGAATATTCCAATTTATAGTGACCGTATAAGACAGGGGAGCTCTGGTAGCACAGTGCCTAAGGCACTTGACTGCTAACCAGAAGGCTGATGGTTCGAACCCACCAGCCTCTCCTTGGAAGGAAGATGGGGCAATCTACTTGTGTAGTGATACTGCCTTGGAAACCCAAGGAGGGGTTGCTATGAGTCAGTTCCGACTCGATGGCACATAACAACAACAACAATAACAACTATAAGACAGATTAGAACGACCCCACAGGGTTTCCTAGGCTGTATCTTTATAGGAAAAGATCATCAGGTCTTTTTTTTCCCACAGAGCCATCGATAGAGTCCAACTATCTACTTTTTGGTTAGCAGGCAAGTGCTTAACCATCGTGCCACCAGAGCTCATTTAAATCATAATATAAATATCAAAGTAGATTTTATAAACCACTTAAAATTTGTTAAGTGCATGAAGATATAAAAAAATATTTCAAGGATTTTATTAATACTATGTATGTTAAAAACAAGCTCATCATTTAATGTATAAGAAGATATCTTTATACTTTCTTATTTTCCTGACTTCATGAAATAATAATTGTAACTTGGAAAAATACAATTTGTCAAAATTATTTTTTTCATAGATATTTCATTACCCCACTATTTATGTGGAAATTCAGGTTTAATCAGACATTAGTGCATCAAATTTATGACAGTATAAGAGAAAAAAAAGTTGTACAATAAAAGCACTGTAATAAAACTTTGCTAATTTCAAATTCCAATGTCATAAAGATGCTCTTTTAATTAAAAGACTTAGCCAAAATTGTTACATAAGAGCACCCATTAAGTGATGCTGTAAACAGAAAATTGACCGAGATGTGTGGTGACTGAGAAGCCTAGTAATAAAGCAAGGGGCCCAGATTTTAAACTGCAGCTGATCTAATCAATAAATAAGTGAAACAACAGTCATTAAGGAGAGTGCTAAATGATAATACTTTAAAACAGTCTCAATGTCACATTTATGTAATAGGCATCCATCTTCCAGGAGCCTTCTAACGACTGTATGCCATTCAAGGAGCTAACTTAATACAAACAGAATATAGCAGAAATTATGAAACAAATAATACCACATTATTGGAAAATAAATTTAAATGCCATACTTTTCAGCACACAATAGAAGCCATTAAAAGAAACTACAGATAGAAATTTACCAGAGCAGATTCACATACTTACATATTAAATCCAAAGACAAAAACAAAACTCAATGCCGTCGAGTTAGATCTGACTCATAGCAACCACTCCTTGGATTTTTGAGGTGGTATCACTACTAAAGTAGATTGCCTAGTCTTCCTTCTGAGTAGTGGCTGGTTGGTTTGAACCATTAGGCTTCTGGTTAGCAGTCAAATGCCTTAGGCATTATGATACCGGAGCTCCTTATGTATTAGATAGGACTGTAATAATAACTTAAACAATTTATGGATCAGGTGGAACTGCTTAGCCTGCAAGTCACATTACACTTGATTTGAATTAGCTCAGCAAAAGGATGGAATTGTTGAAAGAGTGCTAGAAAATCCAAAGGAAAAGTTGATCAATACAGTTGCAGGAAGGGCTGGGATGCATCTGAGTCTAGGAATTTATAGAACCAAAGCTTGGAGATTAAGATTTACCCACTTACCTCCTGACCTTGTTTCTTCTCTTTGTTTCTTACACTGTTCCCTCTTAATGAAAACTGGGTTTGTACTCATGAAAAATATTATAATATGTTCTGAAATTTATTTATCAGCCCCCTACGATAGAAAGAGATTGTGTTCTCTCTTGGTGCTGTGTCCCAAAATTTATGAGAAAGACTCAATTGGGTCAATTGTCTGCCTCTCTACCAAGCAGCCAGTTGAGGAGTTGTCCAGTAACTAGGCTGCTCCCACAAAGTTATAAAGAAGGATTGGGGGACTGGTATAATTCCAAAGATATCCATGCACTGCCTTCCTTCTAGGGCAATAAAAGTACACTTTTTTAAAAAAATTACATATATTTTAATGGAAAACATTCATAATAAGATACATTTATGAGGTTCAAATGTAAGCCCATAAAATCAGGTATAAATGAACCCATGTAAATTACTTTGTTTAGATGCAGGGAATACTGCTGTTACA
The DNA here is from genome assembly GCF_000298275.1 of Orycteropus afer afer. NCBI lineage: Eukaryota > Metazoa > Chordata > Mammalia > Tubulidentata > Orycteropodidae > Orycteropus > Orycteropus afer. The sequence continues at coordinate 1,702,702 of NW_006922017.1, forward strand.
TTACATGCACAAAGGGAGACGAGTTTGCAAGATTACTTTGTGATTGTAGGTGTATTCTATATTTGAAAATGAAATGACTCTTTCTTTAAAAAACCATTTGTCCTGTGAGGTTTAATGAATGTATTCAGACAGATTTTCTATGTTTAAGTTGGTAGGTTGAAGTATCTTTTAGGGAAGAGAACAAACAACTCAGGTATAGTTAGGTCTTCAGTAAGGGAGCATTTTGGGGCAGTCTAATGTGGTGTAGTGCCTAAGGCATGTGACTGCTAACCAGATGGCTGGTGGTTGAAATCCACCAGCCACTCCACAGAAGGAAAACTTCTGTAAAGATTTAACATCTTGAAACCAAAGGGGCATGTTATGAGTAGAATCGACTTGATGGCAGTGAGTTTGGTTTTTGTTTTAATGTGGAAAAGGAATATACAGACATATTTACTAAGCACTTTAAGATGGGTCACCGAGTGCTTTTCAAAGATAAGCACTAAATGGCAACTGATCTACACAGGGAGAACTATTTGTGTATCTTATGTATACTACCTTTTCTTTTTTTTTTTTTCCCCTTCCTCTCATCTTTTGAGGGATCCTCTTTTTTATTTGTTTATTCTTTAAATTAGTCTTTTAAAAAGAGTCCTTATCAACCCATGTGAGTTTTTTATTAGTTTATTATTTAAACCAAATTTGAGTTCCAGACTTGAGTGATGCTTATTAAGTGGACTGAAGTTGACCTGTTGTTGTTGTTGTTGTTGTTATGTGCCGTCGAGTCGGCCCCGACTCATAGCGACCCCTCCTTGGGTTTCCGAGGCAGTATCACTACGGAAGTAGGATTGCCCAACCTTCCTTCCGAGGAGTGGCTGGTGGGTTTGAACCGCCAGCTGTCTGGTTAGCAGGCAAGTGTCTTAGCCACTATGCTACCAGACCTAGGAATGTGTATTTAAAAAATCTCCCTGAGGTAATTCTGATATGGACTCCCAGTGAACTACCAGTGCCATTGATTCTTGGAGTCTGCCTGTGTCCCTGTTCTCTTTTTACTTTCCTTATTCTCATTTAGTAACTTCATATAATCCCATGTCTTTATCTGCTGCCCCATGAAGATGAAAACATATAGTTTCAGCTCATACTTGGTATTCAAATGAATGAATTCAACTGCCCACTGAACAGCTTTACTTTCAAAATCCACTGACACCTCACATTAAACCTGTACGAAACTAAACTCCTCATCTCTTCTCACCAATCCCTATCAGATATTACTATTATTATTATTTTATTGATACCACAACCATTCACGTAAAATTTTATGTCAGAAAGCTGACATGCTCCTTGACTCCTTTCCCTTCCTCACCTATTTCTTTCCATCTTCATTCATTATCTTATTTCTAATACTGTTTATCATACTTCTAATACTGCAACCACTTACTAATTGCTCCTGCCCACAGTCCAATCCAAAATAATGCTAGAACAGCCTCTCTAAATGAAAATTGGCTTGCACAATTTCCTTGCTTAAAGCTCTTCAGTAATTCCCCATGTCTTCTGTATAAAACTAAAATATATTTGCATGCATAACCCTTCTTCATCTTATATGTATTTTTGTTTATTTTTTAAAGCTCTGTGACTAGAATGCAGGCCCCCATCATGTGTAAACTTAGACTGTTTTGTTGATTGTTATACCCCCAAAGCTTGAAGCAGGTTTGGAATGTTCCAGGGGCCGACTAAACATCTGAGGCATGAATGAATCAGTGAAAAAGGAGGGGATCCGGTGCTTTATTCAGTATTTCAGACATGCTAAGCCACTAGCACTTCCAGGGATAGAATATACTGCTCATAGCAACCTATCTCCCAAATTCCTTTCTCTTCTTTTGGGAAGTCTTTCTATCCCAGCCATTCCTCTTCACCTTCACTTCTCACCATGTGTGTGCATGCATGCACATACACATGCACACACTCACACATGCACATACTTTATATGCACACTCACACATGCCCTCAGTTAATTATAGCACTTTCTTAGGCTCTTTATTGCTCTTTCAGGATACTTTTTCTGACATCATCTTCTTCATAACCTCTTCCCTTATTTATATTTATTTATTTATTTAAAAACTTTATTGTGCTTTGGGTGCAAATTTACAAAGCAAATTTGTTTTATGCCCTGCTTACCATCCCTGACCATAGCAAACTCTCCTGCCCTCCCATCCCTGTGATTATCCCCTCCCTGTGTCCTTCCTAACTATGCATTCCTGTCTGTCCAGCTTTCTCTCTAAGTGAATGCTACCCCTCTGGTGTCTCATGGCTGATTGCTCCAAGGAATGCATCTCCCTACAGTAGGTGGGTGCATCACCTTGGGGTAGGTGTTCTGCATGTAGGTCTTTCCACTGGGCTGAGAGCCAATCCATGGGAGTGAGTCCATTTCTAGGCCTGAAGGGTAACCCGGGCCATAGTCTCGAGGGTTCCAATAGACCCTATCCGACAGTAATTCTAGTCATTTTTGTGTTTTTGGATTTTTATTCCACATTTTTCCTTACCTATATCAATGATCTCCACTTTTGATCCTTTTCTGAGTGGTTGGGATTGGTAGCCTGGCATCATCTAATTCTGGTCTTGGGGTCATGAAGGCTGAGGTCCTCATGGTTCATCTTATTCTAGGACTAATTGTTTCCAGATGGCTTTGATTTTCTTCACTCTTCTTTGGTTCAGATGAGAGAAGACAGATAGCTGCATCTTAGATGGCTGCTCAAAAGCTTTTAAGACTCCAGTCACTACTCACCAAAATAGGTTTTAGAACAAGATTTTTATGTACATGTTTTGCCAGTGGGGCATGACATCCCCTGGCACTATGGTCCCAAGTTGGCAGGCCTGATGATTCTCTCTCTTAAGGGGTTTGGTTGTCTCTGAGAAGTTACTCCAACTCTGCCTTCTGTTGCTTCTGTAATGTAGGTGGTTTATTTTGTAGCACAAGTGCATATGCAAGATTATCTTCAGCCAAATCTATCTTCTCCCCCTGTTTTTAAAGCCCCTTGAGTGTTCTTCTTTATTTCCATAGAGGACTACTCTATTTCTAAAGTGGCATTTACTACATGAAATTATAATTTCTTTGTTGTTTGTTTTCTTACATATCCTTAAACAGCTATAATACTTGAAGGTTCAGACCATGTCCCTAATTTCTGCATCCTAGGGTCTGACATAGTGTTTGATATAGACTAAATGATACATGCAGATGAATAAAAGAGTGAGTGAATGAAGTGCTAAAGAACTATTGCAGAATAAGTGACAAATAACATGAGAATGCTAAAAAAATACTACAATGTCAAAAGATGAGTGATTTTAAGGAATTTATTAAACTTTGAAATACATATTTATCTAGAATGGCACAGAAGCCATCTGTTGAGTAATTTATTTGTATATTCAAGCCAATACCACATATCTGCAACATTATGAGTAGTAAGATCATCTAAGTATTCTCATTCTGGAATTTTGGACCGTTGTAATATTGATGTTCTAATAACACAGCCATTTATTCAGAAGATGATCCAGAAAACAATAGAAGTTAAGGAATTATATGTAATAATAGCATTCGAAAAGTCAAAATATTAGGGATATCCAAAAATTAACCAGGGGAATACAAACTGTTTCTAGAGTGGTAAATGAGAATTCTTTACAGACTATGTAAATAAAAAAGTATATTAAGAAGTGAACATGATAAAATGAGAAAATAATAATATGTAATATTAAAAATACTCATATTTCTTTATGAGAGCTTCTGATGTGCAAGAAAATGTGCTTAGAAAAGAGTCTCAGACATAATTAAAAATCCAGTGAAAATTTTTCTTAGTAATTCTATTACCAATTGAGTTATATATTATACATTGAAGCAGAGGATTAATAGAGTGGACTCTGGAATCAGTCCATGTGGTCTATGTTCTGAGTTCTACCTTTAATTCAATGGTGAACTTGAGCAGGTTATTTAATCTCTATGTGCTTTAATTTATTTCTTCATTTAGTAAAATGAAACAGAAGGAGTATTTGCCTTATAAAGTTGTGAAAATTTCATAAGCTAGTGTATATAAAACAATGAGAACAGTGTCTGGGAAGTAGTAAACAGCAGGTATCGTTGTTATTGGGGCTGTTATTTCTATGTCTCCCAACAGCAGAGAGTATTATATCCCTGGTGATAAGCGTATTCCCCACCTATGCAATGTCAAAACTGATTTAGAGAACAGCTTTCATGGCTACTAGGAAGAAAAGGAAAGTTAGATACCGTCAGTGCAGAATATCACAAAAAGTCTATATTGGATTTCAATATTAATAATATAAAAATTGGTAGAGATTGAAAGCAGATACTAGATTCCACCAGTTTGTTTTGAAACACAAACCTGCTTAAGGTATGTTTTAAAAATTAATACCTGAATCCTTTTTTTTCTGATTGTAATATGTTTATTACAGAGAAAATCAACAATAAAAATTATAAAGAAATGTTTTTCATGTCTCATTACCTACTGTTAACCACTCAGGATTTCTGTCAGTTATTCTTGATCACATTTTCTTTCTCTAACACTTTACATGTCAAAGATTCTCATGTCAATAATTCCAGCTAAGTAGTGAATCTCAAAATATATGTTTTCATATTTGAGTATGTGCATGTGTGTGTGTAAGAGAGAGAGAGAGAGAGAGAGGAAGAATTCTGAGAAACTGAAGTCCTGATAGAATTTTACATTATTATTTTTTTTTTCATTAGGAGGCTGTGGTGGTATGGATAGCTTAGAGAAGCTTCCTGACTATTTCATAGAATCAAACCACATTTTAATTTTGCACCTCTCTTTTCTCCTCTAACATTTCCTTATACATATTTCCTTCATAAAGTGTTTATGAGCATAACTTCAAATAGCTTTATTAAAGACCATGCGGGGTTGGAAAATTGAACATATATTCTATATGTGAGTCTAAAACTCATAAACTATATCTTATGTGCTCAGCCTCACAAAACTCAAATCCAAATCCCATGTATCTGTGTGCTTTAGTCCTATGAACATCTATCACTCCCCCAATGGGGAGATATCAGCAGAGGGGTAATAAAAGATGAATTTCATAGTAACCATTTTAGGACCCCCTAGTATAAGAAGATGGGCAAAAATACATTAATTTTATATCAATTACACTCTCTACAGAGCATCTGGCTGGAGATGTTTACCAGATGATCTCAGGAATGATACTTTAACTAGCTCTTTTATTTGGTAGAACAGGGATGCCTGAAGAGCGAGTGAACTACCTAATCAAATATGATGGTGGGGAGCCTCAAGTCTACTTGACTCATATATTTCAACTCTCTTGTACTTTAAAAGCCAAGAAAGCTAGGCAGAACAACAGAGACCTTAACGTGTTGGTGGTAGTAGTAGAAGCAACAGTGATAACAACAAGAAATAGCAAGAACAACAGTAGACAATGAAGCCACACTCCTGGAAAGACCTTTTGCATCTCCTGTGTTGCCATGGCATAACTTGCTTTTACAATTATTCTAATAGCATTCCAGATGTAGGGGATTTAAACTTTTTTCTTCTAAAAATAATGATGTGATGAATTTGTATGTTTAAATCTTTGTCTACATTATGGGTTATTTTTCTGAAGTGAATAAGCACCCCCCCCCAAAAAAAAAGAAGAAAGAGCATATATTTCTCAATGATATCCAGAGGGTTTGTCCAAAATTTCAGTGTCCTAAAAAATTCAGAGAATTCCTATTTCTCTGTTTCACAGAAAAATGTTGGCAAACACAAAAGTGCAACCTAGTTAAGTCAGACATGAATTATAACAGAATGGAGATTAAACATTGAGATGGAAAACTACAAAGTATACAGAATTTATTTGCAATATTTACTTAATGAAATGTTCCTTAGAACCAATACAAAATTCTGATTTATGAGTGACTGAAAAATTTGACAAAGGAAACAAAAACAAAAATTATTATTATTATTATTATTTTACCATTTTGGCAATAAGATTGGTAGAAACACATATGTTGATAAATGGTTTAAAAAAAGAAAAAAAACAAAAAACAACTCACTGCCATCAAGTCGATTTCAACTCATAAGGACCCCATCCTTGAGTTTCTGAGGAGGTATCTCTACAAAAGTAGATTACCCCATCTTCTTTCCAAGGAGTAACTGCCAGGTTTGGACTGCCAGCCTTCTGGTTCACAGTCATCTGCTTTAGGTGCTACGCCACCAGAGCTTGTAAATGGCGAAAGGAGTACCAGCAAATTCCACATACGTTCCTTATCAATTTCTGGTAAATTTAATACTCCCAAATGTCAATTTCCTTTTGCCTAGATTCTTCTTTCTAAAAGAATCATTTATCCTTTTGGCTTGTTTTCCTATTCCCTTTAACAACTTAAAGGTCATGTAAAAAGAACTGTAAATAGGTAATACTATATGAATATACTATTGAAGACCTAATATGATAAAGGATTTGAAAATAGTCTGGAAAGTGTAAAGCACCATGGAAATGGAATGTATGATTATAAGGTTATGACTCCTACCATCTGATCCCAAGTTATATGAGAAATAATCAGTTGGTACATGTCTCTGGTACAATTTAACCTTCGCTAGATCCAAGAATATAATCGTAATGGAAGATGTCATTTTACTTGCAACCTTGCTTATGTTATGAGTGCATTTGTCATTAACTGTGTACTTTGCCAAACATTTCTGAATGTCAGTTTCAGCAAAGGACAATTTTCACTCTCAATCTTCCTTAGAATAAATAAGAACTAGTAAAGCTTATCATATGCTAATGAGATTGGACAATAGCAGTACTAAGGAGCTGAGCGGTTAAATCAGTTTCTAGAAAATGAGCCTCTACTGTAGATAATAAATTTTATAATATTGCCCCATCTATTGTAAACATGTGTGATGCAGGCTCTAAGTTTATGAATAATAGCTTCATTTTGAAGTAATTAGGATTCTATGCCATTAACAGCAGGACATCTGGATAATTATATTTTAGAATGAAATGTCTAAGAAAAGGCATTTCTGGTCTTATGACAATTATGCTTGTGATTAATGGTATAAATGACAATATTCAATATACATATATAGAACAGCAAAAATTAACTGTATCTATCATGAGTGACAGTATAAAAATTAGATGAAATCAATAATCAGAAGTAAGAAATATTGTTGTGTTCTCCAAGGCAGGGCAGGTCAAAGCAAGGGAGAGAGGGTACAGACAGTGTCTATCACTATCTCTAGAGTCTTAGTGCAGATCGATCAGTAAACACTGCCTTCAATTTTGTGTACTGTATAAATGCTCCCAAGTCCTAAAGATGTTTGAACATCAAAGGACTATCTGAGGAGCCAATTGTGAATATTGCCAAATGCAAACATGTCAGAAGGGAAACTTCTAGGATTTACTGTATTGCTGAAAGCAGTGTGTTCAGGCAGGGACATATCCTTGTGATAAGGTGGTGGAATTATTCTATGGCAGGGCTCATTCCTTCAGGTTTCAACCCCAGAAATCAGGGCATTTTCTTCCTCTGTAATCAGAAATTATTCTGCAGGATATCGATGTCAAAGAATCACATTTAGTTTATCTTTTCCTTTGTGCATTTTTGACGTTTCTTCACTGCCTCCCCAATTTTACCCTCACATAGCCCTACATACATATGCACCCACAGATCCACAGCTATCTGCGTTGTATTGTATTGTGCTTACTGATTAAAATATTTTATTGATACTTTAACCAACTTTAATTTAAAATAAAATATTTCATTAGATATGTCATCATGTGTCTATTTTTACACAATAGACACCTATCAATTTTTTATATTAAATAATTCCTCCTCTCTTATTTCCCTGTCATGTTATAAATAGTATTATTTTTCAGTGTTTTTAAAAAGCCATTTTATTGTTAAGAAAATATGTAAAACAAATAGAAAGAAGAGTGTAACATATCTTAATGTAATTATCCCTCATTTTAAACTATTCTCAATTCTTAAACAATTTTCAATCCCTACCCGTAACTTCATCCATTCTACATGATTTCTGCTAGGCTCTCTGTAATCACTATATTGGTTAAGTCAATCCCTTTCATGTTGATGATTTTTATAGAATTTTCCTTCCATAAGGAAAACTGGTAGTGTAGTGGTTAAGGCATTTGACTGCTAACCACAAGGTCAGTAGTTCTAACCTACCAGCCACTCCATGAAAGAAAGATGAGGCAGTTTGCTTCTATAAAGATTCATAGCTTTGGAAACCCAGTGGATGTCACTGTGAGTCAAAATTGATTCGATGGCTGTGATAGATTTCCTTCCATAATTGAAAAATCTCAAAGGACAGACCTAATTTTCCCTATGGCCCTTTAATATTCAAATTTCAAATAACTAATTATAGCTGGTGACTTATTGTGTGCCAGGCATTGTGCTGCTACTTGTCACATTTTATATCATGAATCCTTCAACAATCCACCAAGATAAGTAATGTATCCAATTTTAATAAATGGGTAAAATCACCAAAGTATCTTGACTGAAAAAGTAGTAGAATAAAATGCAAATGAAGCCTGATTTACAGCCAGAATTCTCCAAATCTTTCGGTTCCCCTTCCAGCATTTCACATACTGCAGGCCCAGTAGAAGATATAGACATCCTAAAATGTTCCATGATTCTTCTCCTCTCAGGAAAGAGCCTGAGATTCATCCCACTTCTTTATCATCTATCAACCTCCCTGCTGTTTGAGAATTTGGGTATCTTGCTTATATGATCTTGTCCACTCCATTGCTACAAATTTCATGGTGGAAATGTGGTTTGCTTTTATGACTTCTTTGATCCCCAAAACAGTCAACTCAAAAGCCAAACATAAACAGCTCCAAAAGACAAATTCTGAATCTTTCTTTTTTCTTTTTTAATTGTGATTTGGGTGAAAGTTTACAGAGCAAATTTACTTTCCATACAGCAGCTCATACACACTTTGTCTTATGACATTACACTTTCCCACAATGCAAGTTCTCTTCTCACTTCCTCCCAATAGTTACCCCTTTCCTGTGTCCTTCCCTCCATGCACTTCTGCCCCCTGCCCCCATTGTCTCTTTGTGCATACATAGCCCTTCTATTCTCCCATGATTAATCTCTGCAAGGAATGTTTCTACCTAATGTAAATGTTCACCTTATATGGCTATCTTTTGTTTGGCTGCAAGCCACAGAGTGAATTCAATTCCAAACCTGAAGGGCAGCAAGGGGCCATAGCCTCAGTAGTTCCACCAGGCTCTATCAGACCAGCAAACCTGGTCTTTTATTTTTTTATATTTTTTTATGATTTTGAGTTTTGTTCCACATTGTTCTCCCACTCTATCCAAGATCTCCTACATAGATCCCCCTCTGAGTGGTTGACAGTGGTAGCCAGGCACCATCTAGTTCTTCTGGTCTCAGTCATACAGGCTGAAGATTGCAGGGTGTACCAGTACTTTGGACTAATTATTTCCATGCCTTTTTGGTTTTCTTCATTCTTCTTTTCTGTGGACTAGGAGAGACCCATTGTTGTATCTAAATGGCCACTGGCAAGCTTTAAAGATCCCAGTCACTATTCACCAAAGTAGGAGGTGGAACAATGTTTTTGTGTACTAAGTTATGCCAATTGAGTTTGATGTTCCCTGAGACCATGGTCCCGAGCCCAAAAGTCCAACTACTCACTCCCTCTGGTAGCTGGCTGTGACCAAAAAGTAACTCCAATCTTGTACCTTGTCAACTCTACTATATACCTGGAAATTCTTACAGAACATACAAACATTCATGTAGAAACATTGTCTGACAACCCTATACATGGTCTTGGGCACACTCCCACCTGCATAGACATACCTAATAGTTCACCCTGTCCACCATCTATCCACATGTGAATCCATGTTTGCCTTCATTGACAACGCAGTACTACTGTATGTGCAAAAGGGTTCATCTTTGTTGTCTATACATCCCATGCACCTCTTTATGTCTTCTTCTTCCTTAATGCCACTCTGTTGATCACTCACATTTGGTACAGTGCCCTTCTCTTCACCTAAATCAATACTTATCTCCACCTATCTAACAGTATTTGCTACCCTCACCTCCCACTCCTGGTAACCAACAAAGAAAATTTCCTTCCATATAGAAACCTTTCCTTGACTTTTTACGGTAACAGACTAATACAATATTTTTCCTTGTCTGATTAACTTATTTCACTCAGCATACTGTCCTCCAAGCATATAAGCTGGTTTTAAGTGGGAAATGTGTTCATCAGTCAGTTTGATTCTACTCTTCTGTCCTTCCAATGTGCCATTTATCTCCATAATTTTAGTCTTTATCTCCTGTCATTCTAATGACTGTTTTTGTATGATTTCTATTACCTTTATTTTGTCATTTTGCTCTTGTATGATTTTCCTGAATTATTAGAGGGTATTGTCTATCTTTTCCTCGCTCTGTTTATGATTTCCTTGAGTTCTTTGAAGGCCCTGTGTATATGTACTTTTTGAATTCCTTACCAGGTAATTCTGTTTCCTGTGTTTTCTCAGAGAGCTTTCTTAGTTCTTTAGTTTGATCACTTGCTTCTCCTATCTTGTCCGGTTTGTTTGAATTGAAGTTGTCTTTTATCTCTGAGACATTATGTAGTTGTTGTTATTTGTTAATTATGTATTGGTTTGTTTCACCATGTTTGCTTTGCGTTGTTTTGCTTTGTTTCAATATATCCAGGTGTGTGGGGCAGGTATGCCTTTTTGGTTATTAGCTTGGAAGCCCCGAGATCCTTCTTAGTTTAGTGAAATAACATGTGGGAATGTGGATGCAGGTCTCTGTCATGAAAAGGACCAGTTGGGCTGAGAAGATGTTGTCCATCATTGGTTTTTCACCCATTGGTGAAGAAGCTGATGCTGGTGTTCATCGATTGTGTGAGGTGGTTGGTGCAGTAAATAAGGCTGAATAGTTGACAGTTGATGTCCTTCTCTCTTTGAATTGGGCAAGAAACAAAAAAAAAGAAAACCAAGGAAAAGAAGATTTGAATAAAAAGAGGAAAGAGGCAATAAAAATAAAATATAAAAATAGAGAAAAAGACAAGAAAGAAAAAATGATGAAATGAAAGATTGGCAAAAATGAAAGAGGAGGAGGAAAAGGTAGAAATGAATAGATAAAAAGAAAGCAAAATTGGGGGAAAATAAGAGGTAGTTGTGGCAGAAACTGCTAATCCTCTGAGGCATGAGGCTACAGAGGTGAAAGGAGCCTGGTGTATGTGGGCACCTCTAAAAGAGAAGGGTACAGGTGTGTTCCTTTGTGCTCATTGTGAGAATGCTCAGCCAGTGATGCAAGTTCAGGAAGGGAGAGTTACAGCCCCTGGCTCTATCTATTTGGAGTGGGTTCCAGAAGGTGACTAGGCTGTAGAAGAGGTGATTGGGAGATGGGAGATCCTGGTGGGACTTGCTAGGCCACCAACTAGGTGGTGGTGAGGAGAGGTTTTGCCCTTATTCACCGGGAAGCTGTAGTTTTTGGAACTAAGATTCTGATTCACCAGTCATGATTCACTAGTGTGGGTCTGGCACCCTTCAGGGGACACACAGCTATTATTAAGCTCTTGCCTAGATTAAATAAATCAAATGATTGTTGTAAGCCTAGATTCTTCAACTGCCCTGTCATGGGCTTTTTCCCTCTTATAGGTCCTCAGTCCAAAAGACTGTGGCCTGGTGGTTAAATCACTTGACTGTCAACCAAAAGTTCAGGTGGTTCAAAACCACCAGCCACTCTGTGGGAGCAAAAAGAGGCTGTCTACCTCTACAATGATCCACAACCCCAGAAACCCCATGAGTCAGTTCCACTCCATCCCAAAAAGGATCGCCAGGAGTTAGAATAGACTCGACAGCAGCATGCCTGGCTTGTTTTACATGCACACACACACACACACACACACACACATACTCATTCACTGCTCTCCGGTAATTTGTAACTCATAGCAACCCCCATTGGGTTTCCAAGGCTATACATCTTTATGGAAGTAGACCACCTCATCTTTTATCCACAGAGCAGCTGGTGGGCTTGAAACCCTGACCTTTCAGTTAGCAGCCAAATATCTTAAACACTACACCACCAGAGCTCCTTGTTTGGTTTACTAGTGATGAGTTATTTTATTCCTTTATCTGGCTCCTTTCTCACTCTGGGGCCACCTGTGCCACTGTAAGCCTGACCCACTTCCCATACATTCCTCTCCCAGCTTCCACATAACTTCTGCTCACCTCGAATTCCCTCTGATCTATCTACGCTATCTTTTTGCACCAAGGTTTCTGTGAATTTTTTTTCCCCCCTTTCTCCTTATCCACCTCTGTGGTTAAAATGGCTATGCTTTGACTGGTCCTGACTTCTTTCGTTTCCCTAGTTATGAACCTTGCTTTTTCTCCCTTTCCAATCAGCATTCAGTCTATTTATCTTCTCATTAGATGCTCAGAATTCCAGGATCATTATTTTTATCTGTTTCACTCAGTTTTTCCAGGTCTCTGTTGTAAAGGAATTGGGTGGGATGTGTTAGTAAGATGCCATCTTGTCTCCTAAGAATCCTGATTCACTTTCTAAAATAGATGCTGCCATTCTATCTTCATACAACTTCTCTAGAAACAATTCATCACTGTATAAAGGCCACGGAACTTAAACGTGGTGTGAAGAACTATCAACAGTTGTTTTTCCCCAACAGTCCTTGATTACAGCTTATATACCAAACCAAAAACCAAACACACTGCTGTGGAGTCGGATCCAACTCTTAGTGACCCCTCCTTGGGTTTCTGAGGCAGTATCACTCTGGAAATAGATTTCTCAAACTTCCTTCTAAGGACTGGCTGGTGGGTTTGAACTGCCAGCCTTCTGGTTAGCAGTCAAATGTCTTAGGCACTATGCCACCAGAGCTCCTTATATAGGAATTTCTTAAAACAAGATAGTATTAAGAATCACATACTACAGCCAAATAGAAATTCATAATTGAATTATTCTGGATGGTGAAGGTAGCAGGGAAAAACTACCAAACATATTCTAAATAATTTCTTCCACGTTATTTTTAAATATAGTGGAAAAATAATGACCATTATTTTAACTGCCTCACCAGGTCTTTAAAAATGCAACAGTTTTACTAGTAAATAAATGTTTATTAGCAAAAATATGTTCCTATGTACATAACAACAACAACAACTTGTACATGTTATATGTGTGTGTAGTTTGGTGCTTATATATTATATTAGCTAAAATCTATTTACAACAGATTATTCTATTAGCAATGGGTTATAAAGACCAAGTAAAAATTATGTGTTGAGAAAGATTGGTATCGTTAGGTGCTAAAAGGGCAAGGAGGCCACATCTCCTGACCTCCTCTAACCACACAAGAGAAAGACAGAATCACCATCAGTAACCCAAGGATTATTTCTGCAAGGCCAGACATGCTGCCTCCCTTCAGCCCTTTCACCAACTGTTCCTCCCAAAGCACCCACCACCTCTCTCCTGGGTTCGATAATTCACTGCAGTGGCCACACAAAACTCACAGATTACAGGATATATCAGGGAAGCACCAGGCGACAATTCAAGTTCAGGAAAAATTCTCAGTCTCTCTCCCAGCCCACTGTCCCTCAGCCAACAGTCTCTCACAGTGTCTCTCCTAGCAGTGTGTGCCCCTCGATATCTCACTCAGCAATGTGTGTGTCTCTTGCATCTCTTTCCCAGCAGCACGTGTCTCTCAGGAGCACATGTCTCTTTCAGCAGCATGTCTTCCTCAACTAGCAGTCAGAGAGAGACCTCTGCCTCTGGGGTCTCCTTTTGAGCCCGGCAGAGTGGCCAAACCAGCCAATTCATAACATCAGAATTCTAAGCACCTGAGAGAGAGAGAGCGGGAACCTCTCAGAATATTATTTTGTTCCACTCCCAACAGAAATAGTCCAGGTGGGCAACTTTAGCAATCAGGAGCTCCTCAGTTGCTCAGAGCAAATTCCACCATGGAGTTTACAAAGACTTATAGCTAGAAAAGCCGTACCAGATAATTTACTACACTGCATTAGGATAAGCTACTTTGGCTTTTTCCTAAAAAGTCTTATATTTAAATACCAAGAGGTAAATTTGCCATTGTGTAGAGTCTGACATTCATCTTTGCATGCCAATATATGCAACATTGCAGCCTTTAAAATATATTCATTTTCATTGCTAGACTTCTATTAATTAAACTCATAATGATAATGTAAAAAAAGTCATTCCTTTAACTTTTTATTAAAAAGTAAAATATCAGTGTAGTAAACTAGGCAACCAAATAATAACTAGAGCATTACTTGTTAAGCAAGGAATAATAAAAATAAAAAATGGTATTCAGTGAAAGGATTCAGTTAACAGCATCGATAATACTGCAGCTTAATGCATCTGCCTCCAAAAAGGTTTTAGGACTTGAGCTGTTGAGTTGATAGCCAAGACACTTCTTTTCCTCCAAAGTGTTTGGATAGCAACACACTATTTTGCTCTGTGACTTTCCTGTCCCTACAATTTTTGTGCTTCTCAAACTTATCTCTTTTAAATCAAAAGTTTTTTTTTAATATTATAATACAGCAGAACATATCTGTCCCTTGAGATCTAGATAAAACTGTCTTTTAAACTAATTTTGGGACTTGTTGAAGTCCATAGTCTTCCATGAGAATTCTCTGTGTTTCCAGGGGAGCTGTTTTCTTAGATTCAGCTGCTGCTTCCCAAGAGTGTTCCTCTCTTGCATGCATTTTTTTCAGATGTGACAAGTTGTCTTTTATTAATTGTAACACACTGATGCACTCTCTTACTTACACAATGCAGTCCTTGGGTTGTGTTTTGGTTACTTTGTGCAGCTCTAAAAGAAGATACCACAAATGAGTGGTATAAACAGGAGTTTATTCTCTGACACTTTGGGAGGCCAGAAGTCCGAGTTCGAATTGCCAAGTTCTGGGGGCTGGATGAAAGCCCTTTGAACTTGAGCTTCAGCTCTGCCTCTTTCTCCTGGCCCACTGGAGCTAGAGGTATCTCTTCACTCAGGCAGCTGCTGGCTGCTACGGCTAACAAGCCCAAGGTTGGCAAATAAACTGGCACAGTCCCAATATTACCAACTATACAGCAGACCACTAATTCAAGTCCAGAGACAGTCCCAAGATCAGTAGGAAACAAGACAGACTACTAAATGAAGGCACAGCTTCATTCAGGGTGCAAGCATGCCAAAAGCTGCAGAGACCTTTGTCAAAACTTGTTCCTATACACTGAAAGCAGACCACATCCCTAAGGAAGCTACTCAGCTGCTCCAGTAGATTCCACCATGAAGGTGATTATCAATCTCATCATGGGGAATAATTATACCTAGTTGCCCAGCCACTTAAAACCAGGCCCAGCCAAGTTGACACATAACCTTAAATACCACAAGTGGTATAAAGAGTTAACATGTGTGGTGGTTAAGTTTGTTTGTCAACCTGGCTAGGCCCGGTTGAGTGGCTAGGCAGCTGGATGTAGTATTCCCTAGATGAGACTGGTAATCAACTCCATGGTGGAATCTACTGAGAGCATCTTAGTAGCCATTGGGTATGTGGTCTGCTTCCCATATATAAAAAACAGCTTTGGGAATGGTCTCTAGAGTTTATGGCACCCTTGAACCCTGCATGTAGCTGTGTTGTTGTTCAGGAGCCATGCTTTGCCGACCTTGGGACTTTCAATGGACTTAAATTAATGGCCTGCCATGTGGTTTGGTAACATTGGGACTGTAGCCTTTTTATTTGTTTATCTTGGATTTGCCAGTCTCAGCAGTCAGCAGGTGTCTGAGTGAAGAGATGCCTCTAGCTTCAGTGGGCTGGAAGCAAGAGGCAGAGCTGAAGCCCAAGGTTGAGGGGATTTCCCCTAACCCTTAGAGCATGGCACTTTGAACTTGGACTTCTAGCCTCCCAAACTGTAAGAGAATAAACTCCTGTTTGTTCAAGCCATCCCATTTGTGGTATACCCTTGTCAGAATAGCACTAGGTAACCAGAACAACATGCTTGGCTGCTAACTGAAAGATGGGTAGTTGAAGCCATGGAGAAGCACCTTGCAAGAAGTGCCTGATGATCTACTTCAAAAAAATTAGTCATTGAGAACCCTATGCAGCACAGTTCTACTCTGATACACACATGGCAGTCATCATGAGGCAGAAATGACTTGGTGGCAATTTAAATTACACAAAATATCAATGACTACAGTAGATTTCACTGAAGCCTTAGGGCTCTGAAGGAAGATTCATACTGTACACTGTATGGCAAGTGCTTTAAAGAAAACTTTAAACTCAGTTTCGCAGAATTACTTTCAGTCACTACATCACTTTGATATTTGCCCTAATTCTCTGGTAGAATAGTGGCTAAGGCACTTGGCTGCTAACTGGAAGCCTGGCGGTTCAAACCCACCAGCCACTTCTCGGAAGGAAGATGGGGCAATCTACTTCCATAGTGATACTGCCTCGGGAACCCCAAGGAGGGGTCGCTATGAGTCGGGTCTGACTCAACGACACATAACAACAACAACAACAACAACAATTCTCTCCAGGCAGTGTTGATCTCACATCTTATATGTTCTCCTCTTTCTTCCTTCCTCGCTTGCCATTCCTTACCTTTTAAATTGGCCTCAATACTCCAAATTCTTCTTTCTCTGTCAGGCAGAGGATATACGCTGTATCTCCTTCTTCTAAACTTGTATTGTCCAGATTATCAGGAAGGATCTCTTCCTCTACAGGATCTATCTTAAGAAATACTAGTGACATATCTTCCAGCATTACAGCAACATGCAAGACACCACAGTATGACAAACTGACAGATGAGTGATATTATTATGTGATATCACTAATATCATACAAAACAAATTGCTGAAGAAAATTCAAAAACAGTTGCAGAAGTACGCCAACAAGGAAATATCAGAAATTCAAACGAGATAAAGAAGAGAATGTGGAATGAGGAATATCATTGCTGATAACAGATGATAGATCTTGGCTGAAAGCAGAGAATAAGAGAAAGAGGTTTACCTGTGTTTCATTGATTATGCAAAAACATTCAACTATGTGGACCATTACAGATTATGAATAACTTTGTGAAGAATGGGAATTCTAAAACACTTAATTGTGTTCATGTTGAATTTGTACATAGAAAGAGAGGCAGTCATTGAAAGAGAACAAGGGCATACTGCATGGTTTAATACCGGGAAAGGTGTGTATCAGGTTTGTATCTTTTCACCATAGTTGTTCAATCTGTATGCTGAACGTATAATCTGAGAAGATGGACTATCTGAAAAAGAACATAACATCAGGATTAGAGAAAGATTCATTAGCAAACTATAATATGCAAATGGTACCACCTTGTTTGGTGAAAATGAAGACAAGTTAAAACATTTACTGGTGATCAAAGTCTACAGTCTTTACTATATGCCATATCTAATCATAAAGAAAATAAAAATCCTCACAACTGAACCAATAAGCAGCATCATGATAATGCAGAAGATTGAAGTTTTCAAGGATTTCACCTCACTTGGATACATAATCAATATCCATGAAAGTAGCAGTCAAGAAATCAGATGACATATTGCATTATGAAGATGCATGTTTTGTTCTGTTGTACATGTTTACATAGGATCACTATATGTTGTAACCAACTAGGCAGCCCTTAACAACAACATTGCATTGGGTGAATTGGCTGCGAAAGACTTCTTTAAAATGTTAAATAGGTAAGATGTCACTTTGAGGACACTTTATGCTGTTGACCCAAACCATATTATTTTCAACCACCTCATATGCATGTGAAAGCAGGACAAAAAATGAGGAAGTCCAAAGCATTGATGCATTTGAATTAGGGTATTGGTGAAGAATATTGAATATGCAATGGACTACCAGAGGAATGAATATGTCTGTCTTGGAAGAAGTACAGCTAGAACACCCCTTAGAAGTAGGCATGGTGAGACTTAGTCTCACATACTTTGGACATGTTATCAGGAAGGACCAGTCTCTGGAGAAAGATATCATGCTTGGTAGAGGGCCAGTGAAAAAGAGGAATACCCTTGATAAGATGAATTGACACAGTGGCTGCAACAATGGGTTCAAATGTAGCAATGATTGTGAGCATGGCACATGAGCATGGAAATGTTTTGTTCTTTTGTGCTTAGGGTTGTTATGAGTTGGAACCAACGGAATGGCATCTAAAAACAACAGTACCTTAAGAAAGCAATTGTCTTTAGAACTAACATTTTTTAAATTAAATTCATTTGTTTTAAAGCTAAATCCTGAAAGACTTGGAAATTTTCGGGTTTTAAGGTGACTTTTTATGCTTCTGCTCTAATCCATTATATGTTAATCTTAGTGATTTACTTTTGGAGAGTCATTTGATACTCAAGTTTTGGAGAGACATCTTCCTGTCACCTCCCTTGTACACCTACAGTTTGAGCTCTACTATCAAAATCTATAAAGATAATGTTACCAGGGAATGTCTAAGGAAAAAAATCAATGACATCACTGTGAACAAATTGTATTTACTTGTTGGCAAATCCCATTCAATGTAATATCATAGCATCTTCAATCTTAAGTTGTATATATGCATTTGTATTACCATTGAGGTGCTATAGACAGGAATATTTCATCTAATCAGCATAATTGAAAATGTCTAACTACACCATGGAAAATTTCAAAGTGCACAAAACTGTCATCCAAATCAATCAAAAGCCTTTTGAAGTTTTAATGGTTCAAGTTTTTTTTTTGTGTGTGTGTGTTTTAATGGTCTAGAAAAAATTTCCAAATGTAATGTGCCCAGTAGTCATCTTTACTTAATTGATTTATAATTTAATGAATTCTAAAGGGTCAGGTTGGTTTATTCATTTCAACAATTACACTTTCAGTTAATCACATATGTTTTCTCATTCTCTAGCTGTTACCTAATCTTTAAAATGATAATAATGCAATAGATTTGCCTACTTCAATACCAAAAGTTTCCTGCAAGTTAAAGAAGACCCAAGGAAATTTTCTTCCTGCAACACAGCCTAGCCAGGACAAAATTTTAATTTCTATTAGTTTGATTTGTTGTTGTTGTTCTTGAAGTTGTCTTGGCTAAGAGCTATAAAACACTTAGCATTTTAGAGTTCTTAATCTAGCTCCTCCTCTAAACCTTGCCACCAGAATCCCATCAGTTAAAACAAATCTGTATCTTCTGCCCTTTCTCATTCTTGACAGCTGGAGAGGAACCCAAAACTACAGGTAAGAAGCAATTACTTGGTGCAATCACTTTGAAAGTTGTCAGAATTTTTTTTTTTTTTTTAAATAATTTATTTAACTGGAAACTCATAGGCCACCCCTAGGGTAGGAATTACTCTGCTTTAGGGCCAAGCTGCCTGGGCCCAAATCCTAGATTTACTCTTTTTTAGCTGTCTGACTTGAGGTAACTTACCAAAATCCTCTGTGTCTTAAATTTCTCCCCTGGAAAAACAAGGTAATTCTAATACCTACCTCATAAATTTGTAATGAGGATTAAATTAAATATATGAAGTGCCTAGCATGTAGCAAGCACTAAATATATATATAAACAAAAACCAAACTCACTGCCATTGAATCGATTCCAAATCATACAGACCCCCACTGGGTTTCTAAGGCTGGAAGCAGACTCTCTCATCTTTCTTCCATGGAGCACCTGGTTCAAACCACCAAATATTTGGTTAGCAGCCAAATGCCTTAAGCACTACACCACCAGAGCTTCTGGTACCAAAAAGACCCAAACCCATTGTTGTTGAGTTGATTTCAAGTAAGTAGAACTTCCTCTGTAGGGTTTTCAAGGCTGGAAATCTTTAAAGATCTTTTCCCACATTTTTCTCCTGCAGAGCAGCCGATGTTTTAACTACTGCACCATGAGGACTCCTTTTATATATTTATAGTAGTTATAATTTATTTGTCAACCTTTAATGACTAGTACAATGCTTGGAATATAATAGGTGCTTACTAATGTTTGTAGAATGTATACTACTTGAAATAGTACTTTCAAAGGATCTTAATACTTCATGGGACACATTTCACCAATTTGGTGGAATAAAGTTCATTGTTCTTTTAACTAGTAAACTGAAAACTGAAAGAAGGGAAACCCTATTATACTTCTATGTATTAGTCAAGAATGTCTACATGCCAAATTATTTTGCAAATCGATTAATGTTCTTATGTATCTTTGTTTTTTAATATGATAAGAGAAAGAACCAATCAAGCAGCATAGATAATCCTTTAGAAAATAGAAAAACTATCAGCACAGGATTAAGTACCAGAAAGTAGAAACAAAAGATTATTATGATAGTGAAATATGAATCACTTATAGATATGGTGACCATATGCTTTATTATGCAAAATGCAACAATTTTGAAGTGTTAAAAGAAGAGCTATTAAAAATTATACTGGAAAACAGGTATAAAAATGGGCCTGAAATGGGGAAACTGGAGTTTAGGATCACTCTAATGACAGGTGATGTGGCAGAGGTAATGGTGCTCATGAAACATTTGTTCTCCCTCCTTTCACATAACCCGTCCAGTTGGACAGGGTCGCATAATTAATTCTAGCCAATAGGCCCAAAGTGGAGGTCACACATGTCAATTCCAGGCTTAAACATGTAAGAATTGGTTTTTGGAATTCCACTTGCTGAAGCAATGTGGAGCTTACTTGTGCCAAAATTTGTATATATAAAGTGGCAAATCCTGAATCTTCTCATTCTCCCCACCATATTGGACATATAGTTTAAATGAGAAATACATTATTAAATTATATTTTTAACCACTGAGATTTGAGTGTAATTACTATAGCCTACTCTGATTAATATAGTTGTCATGTTAGACTCAATGATCAAGATCCTTAACATTGCTAATCATCTATCCCCAATATTTTTTCCCATATACTCATGATACACATAGGGAGGTATAGCATTTCTATTTGTCAAAGTTCAGAGAGCTACCTGGGCATGAGAAGGCTAATGTAGCATTATTCCATCATGTGATACTAAAAGAGCTCTGAGATAGAGTTAATGCATCTCTAAAACACTTTGGTCAACAAAAAAGGGGAAGGCTCTCAATGAGATGGATTGAAACAGTGGCTGCAATGATGGGCTCAGGGATAGCAAGGATCATGAGGTTGGCACAGGACTGGGCAGTGTTTCATTCTGCTGTGCATAGGGTCACTATGAGTTGGAGATGACTTGATGGCACCAAACAAGGACAAAAACCACTTTGCTCAGGAAGCATTCCTTAGGCCCTGGGGATGGTAATTAATGGGCACACCCAGCATATAAACCACTTGGAGGACCAGCATAATAGCACCTCAAGCTGTTCAGGAAAAATATTTGCCCAGAAACACAGGATTAGTCCTGGTTGTGGACACTGCTTTGGTCTCAGCCCTTCATAGACACTATTTCCAAAATTGATAATCAGACTACTTATTAAATGGTAGTCTTTGTGTGAGGACCACATTGATGACCAAACCATGAATTATGCTATAGACTATTGTGGTCTCTGGTCTTGGCTTATTCTGCAATGAAATATCTATCTATCTATCTATCTATCTAATTTTACTTTAATGATTAAATAAAAATTACATCTAGAAATATTCAATAATTTATTCATATAAAAATTGTTGTTGTTGTTGTTGTTATTTGCCATCGAGTCGGACCCGACTCCTAGAGACCCCTCCTTGGGTTTCCGAGGCAGTTATCACTACGGAAGTAGGATTGCCCAACCTTCCTTCCGAGGTTTGAACCGCCAGCCTTCTGGTTAGCAGTCAAGTGCCTTAGGCACTATGCTACCAGGGCTCCTATAAAAATTATTAGGAGGATGTAATTCATCTTTATTTCAGAATTCCTATAACATATATATGAATTTTTATGTGTGTGTGTATATATGTACATTAGCCAATATTAAAATATGAATAATATGTTATTGCTTATCTTTATTTCCTATTTACATTAGATTATAAGATACTTGAGGGTAGGGTCTGGGTTTGTTAATAACAATAATAATAATAATAATAAACCCAATTCTTTGTCCTTAGCATGTTGTTGTTGTTGTTGTTATGTGCCACCAAGTTGGACCTGACTCATAGCGACCCCTCCTTGGGTTTCCGAGGCAGTATCATTATGGAAGTAGATTGCCCCATCTTCCTTCCAAGGAGTGGCTGGTGGGTTTGAACCGCCAGCCTTCTGGTTAGCAGTCAAGTGCCTTAGCCACTATGCTACCAGAGCTCCCATAATACTTCTTTATAGTAGGTGGTAAATACATGTCCATCGATTAAATGCACGTATTTTATTAGCATTGTTTTACCAGTCTGGCCTACCCCATTACTGAAGTGAATTAGCAGTGGTATGATTAGAAAGAAAGCAGTAATGGAATGTAAACTCTTTTAATTCCCTGTTATGAGATAGGGAATTATTTGGAGCTTTTCAACACTTAGATTACAGTGTATATGAAAAATTTCACATCCTCACTTTCTGGATTTGTGCAGGAAGTAAGACTTCTCTTTATCTGTCCATTCCTTCTTCCTGTCATTCTTTACTCTGAGCTCCAAAGTTCTCTGCATATTCCTCTGTGTTTCCCTGAAATATCGTGGCACCTCTAATACAAAGAGTTCCTTCAGATATGTGGAACCATTTCTTAGAAAATATTTTTTCCATGATTATTAGTTTATTATGTGTCTTTTCTATGATTAGACTAGAAAAACTAGTGTGGAAGTCAACCATTAAAGAAACCCACTGTAAATGGTACATTATTATGGAACAACAGATTAATCCCAGTTGTTATTTTCTTTAACTGGATCTAGAAACAAGTGGTTTATTCCACAAAATACTGAATGACTCATTAGCAGCCAAAAATATCTGGAAGCTATTGAACTCTGCTTAATATCAAACTACTATTTGAATCAAGCCATATTGCACAGATATCTCATTTGGTCCAAGCTCTTGATAATTAGTGGGACTTAAATCTTCCTGGCACACCTCAGCATATTTAATCATGAGCATCCAGTATTTATAGCACTTATTTTCATTCAGCATCTACCTCTTTGGTTTCATTAGCATGCATTACTCTCCGGGAGACTTGAGCTGAGTTTATAAAAGCATTGCCAAGTGAGTCAGGATGAAAACATTTAATACATCCAATTCACTTTGGCTAATACGTACAGTTATGCCATGCAGTTGTTGCTTGAAAGCACCTTTTCTTTAACATGCTGTAATGACCTGGCTGACTTGGAATTTTTAAAATTTATGTTGTATCGTGAAATGGTATTAAGTGGGAAAAGTACTTAGTAAAGCGTATGGCACAAAAAGAAGCAATCATCAAACAATTAGCCAAAGTTATAAATATGAATGAATGTACATAATGACCTAAAATATGACTCTGAAAAAATATAGAAAATGTTTCTACAACACATGCCTATGGATGTGTGATGCATCCAGAAAACAAAAGCCAAACCCATTGCCACTGAGTAGATTTCTATTCTCAGTGACCCTATAAGACAAAGTATAACTGCCACAGATGGTTTCCAAGGCTTTAAATCTTTATGGAAGTAGACCATCACATCTTTCTCTTGCAGAGTGACTGTTGGAACCGCTGACCTTTTGGTTAGCATATGAGTGCTTTAACAACTGCTCCACCAGGGATCCTATACAATGTATCCATATTGTACTTATTTTTGGATCTACCTTTCCTTCATTAAATTGCTTTTGCATCTTTAACAAGAATTGTTGTTGTTAGGTACTGTTGAGTCATGTCTGACTCATAGCGACCCTAAGCACAGCAGAACAAAACACCGCTGGGTCCCACGCCAGCTCTATGATCCTTGCTATACTTGAGCCCATCATCACAGCCACTGAGTCAATCTATCTTGTTGAGGGCTTTCCCCTCTTTTGTGGACCCTCCACCTTAACCAAGCATGATGACATCCTTCTCCAGGGAATGGTCCCTTCTGACAACATGTCCAAAGTAGGTGAGATGAAGTCTGGCCGTTCTGGCTTCCAAGGAGTATTCTGGCTGCACTTCCTCCAGGACATATATTTAGTTCTTTAACCATTCTTCCCCAGCACCACAACTCAAATGCATCAATTCCTCTCTGGTCTTCCTTATTCATTGTCCAACTCTCACGTGCATATGAGGCGATTGAAAATATGACTTGTGTCAGGTGCACCTTAGTCCTCAAGAAGACATCCTTGCTCCTCACCACTTGAAAGAGGTCCCTTGCAGCCAACTTGCCCACTACTATAAGTCATCTAATGTCCTGACTGCTGCTTCCATCGTCATTGATTGTAGAAACAAACAATGTGAAGTCTTTGACAACTTCAATCTTTTCTCCATTCATCGTAATGCTGCTTATAGGTCCAGTTGTGAGGATTTTTGTTTTCTTTATATTGAGATGTGTACTTTATATCAACAATTAGATGGACACATCTGTGTGAAGCTATTTCTGGGAGTGCAATTTTGTACCATTGATCAATGTGTCTGCCCTGCCAACATCACATGGTCTTGATTATTTTAGGTATATAAAAAGACTTGCAATCTCATAGAATGATTCCTCCCACTGTATTCTGTGGCCCCACACCAAGCCATGCTGGCAAAAGCTGAGTGGGTGAGGATCCTAGACTTCCACCCTAAGAATGCTCTAATGAGGTGCTCTAAGACCCTGGCTAGGGAGGTATTAGAGAAAGCCAGGTAGGGAGCTAGGACTTTTATCCTCACTAGCCAGTACTGAGGTTCTCTCTCTTTCCCCCTGCCCAGCAATGTCAGTGAAGACCACATGGGGGGCCTGACCTCCATCTCTATTTGGCTGTATAACAAGGTGTTCTTCCCTGTGCCTGTTGGTGTTAGAGAACTCCAGGTGGAGACTTAGGACTTTCATTATCACCCAGAAGTAGATCTGTATCAAGGAGACATCCATAGGCAAAGAAAAAAAGAAAAAGACTTCAACCTTATAAAAAATTATATCAAAATGGATCATGAACTGAAATGTAAAACTATAAAATATCTAGAAAAAAGAAAATAGGAAGAAAATTTTGGTAATTATAGCCAGACAAAGAGTTTTCAGACTTGACATCAAAACTATAAACCATAAAAGAATGTTCTCTGACTATTCCAGTTAAGAGGATAAAAAGACAAGTTATATATCAGGAGGAAATAATTGTAAATGTTATAGCTGACATAAAGCTAATATCTAGAATATACAAAGAACTCTCAAAATCAAAATAAAACAATCCAATTAGAAAATGGGCAAAAAACAAAAACATTTCACCAAAGAAGATGTACAGATAACAAATAAGCACATGAAAAAAAAAAAAAAAAGTTCAATATCACTAGCCATTATGACCATGCTAAAATATCCTACATACTTTTCAGAACTGGTACAATAAAAGATTGTGACAATACCAGTTGGTGGTCAAGATGTAGAGAAACTGGATTGCTCATACATGGCAGATATAAATATAAAATTGCACAGTTACTTAGAGTAAAATGCATTTATAGTAGTCTTTTAGTGCAGTATGACTTAGTAGAAATAATTATGTTACATGGATTTAAAAATTATCTTAACAATAAATACCTGTGTGATGACAGTAGATAAGTCAATGTCTCTGGGGTTTTATCAGTTATCTAATGTTGTTGTTGCTCTTAAGTGCCGTCGAGTCGTTTCCGACTCATAGCGACCCCATGCATAGCAGAAAGAAGCACTGCCTGATCCCGTGCCAGCCCCACAGTCCCTGCTATACTTGAGCCAATCATCACAGCCACCGTGTCAATCCATCTCGTTGAAGGCCTCCCCCTCTTTCGTCGACCCTCCACCCTACCAA
>NW_006922017.1:1731357-1735848 GCF_000298275.1 Orycteropus afer afer
CAGGAGCTGATTGTGGAACAGACCATCAACTGCTCATATGCAAATTCAACTTGAAGTTAAAGACAATTAAAACAAGTCCAAGAGAGCCAAAGTATGATTTTGAATATATCCCTTCTGAATTTAGTTATCTAATAATGAATTTTAAACTATCCCAAAACATAGTGACTTTAAACAACACCCATGGACACTTTCTCTTGATTCTATACATAGACTGTTAAAAAGGATGATTGTTCTGCTTGTCTTGCCTGGACTCAATAGCTGTGGTCAGATGGTACCTCAGCTGAGACAGGCATGTCCAAGATGACATCACTGATATACTGGTGTTGGCTCTGATAGTTGGCTTGAGGTTTGTTTTCTTCCACATGCAGAAAACATTATTACAACTGAGGCCCAAGGGTAAATAAAAGAATTCTTCAAGACCTCTTAATTCCTTGGTTCAGAAGTCACATAGGAATACTTTCACTATATTCTCTGGGTCAAAAATTCACAAAGCAGTCCAAACTCAAGGTGAAGGGAAACATACTCCACCACTTTGTGGAAGGAATAGCAAATTGCAAAAGGGCATGTGAGATAAATAGCATTGTTGTGGAAGTGATTGGAAATACTTGATCACAGGAATTCAGTCTTCTTGTTTACAAAATAAGGGTTTGGATCAGATCATTTTATCTTAATAACCTTATACTTGAGATTTTGTTATATAAAAACATTTGTACAACTAGAATGATTATGTTTGTACCATTGACTTTATTTTCTATTACTTTACTTTATTCTAAATCCTGATACTTACCATGTTGAGTTCTTGGTAAGACATACCAGTCCTAGATGCTCATGTAGAAAATGCATTCATGATAAGGTTTCCAGGAATATACTATAATAAAAATTGAATGAATTATTTTATATCCTCTTCTTAATAACTGTTGTGTCTCTGTTTAATCTAGTTGTACTCCTTCATATGGTCTTTGGAAACTATTTTTTCCTTTCCATATTCTCCAAGATGACTTTAAGAGTCTTTACGTTCATTCATGACTCTTTAGTATGATCCACAAATATACATCTTTGGGCCTGAGAAATATCTTTAGTTTGAATTTGTCTCTCAAGATATATGCTGGATATTGTAATTGCAATGCTTTTTTTTTTTTTAATTTTTATTGTGATTTGGGTGAAAGTTTACAGAGCAAATTCACTTTCCATATAGCAGCTCACATATATTTTATCTCATGACATTGACTGCAATTTCCCACAATGCAAAAGCTCTCATTTCACTTCCTCCCCGTAGTTACCTCTTCCCTGTGTCCTTCCCAACCATGCACTCCTACCCCCAACCTGTCTCTCTGTAAATATACAGCCCTTTTATTCACCCATGATTGATTTCTCCAAGGATTGTATCTACCTAATGTAAATGTTCAGCTCATATGTCTGTCTTTTGTTTGGCTGAACACAGGAGGGGTTCAATTCCAGACCCGAAGGGTAGCTAGGGGCCATAGACTCAGTGGTTTCACCAGGCTCTATCAGACCAGCAAACCTGTTCCACCAACCCCCCCTTTTTTTTTTTAATGATTTTGAGTTCTACGCTGTTCTTCCACTCTATTCAGGATCTCCTACATAGATCGCCCTCCAAGTGGTTGACAGTAGTACATGGGCACATCCTGTTCTTCTGGTCTTATTGTCGTATAAGCTGAGAATCACATGGTGTACCAGTCACTTGGACTAATTGTTTACAAGCATCTTTGGTTTTCTTCATTCTTCTTTGCTCTGGGTGAGGAGACACCCATCACTGCACCTAGTTGGCTACTTGCAAGCTTTTAAGATCCCAATCACTACTCACCAAAGTAGGATGTGGAACAATGTTTTTACTGTATAGTTTGTTATGTCAACTGAGCTTGATGTCCTGTGGGACTACAGTCCTGCGCCCACAGGTCCAACTACTCGCTCCCTCTGGGTAGCTGGCTGTGGCCAAGAAGTGACTACAACCTTGGCCCTTGTCAGCTCTACTATATACCTGGGAATTCTTACAGAACATACAAATATACTGTCTGAAATACACTGAAACATTGTCTGCTAACCCTATACGTGGTTTTGGGCACACTCCACCTGTATAGACATATCTAACAGTTCAGCCTCTCCACCCATCTATCTACCCATTTATCAATGTTTGCCTTCACTGACAACACATTATTGTATGTACAAAAGGGTTCATCTTTGTTGTCTGTACCTTCCATGTACCTCTCTCTGTCTTCCTCTTCCTTAATGCCACCGTGTTGATCACTCACATTTGGTGCATTGCCTTTCTCTTCACTCAAATCAATACTTGTCTCTACCTATCTAACAGTGTTCCCACCCCTCCCCTCCCCCCTGGTAACCAACAAAGAAAATTTCCTTCCATATATGAACCTTTCCTTAACTCTTTACAATAATGGACTAATATAATATTTATCTTTCTGTGACTGACTTATTTCACTCAGCATAATGTCCTTCAAGTTCATCCACGTTATGTGATATTTTGCAGAGTCTGCATTATTGTTTAGGGTTGCATAGTATTCCATTGTGTGTGTATACCATAGTTTGGATATACATTCTTTTGTTGATTAGCACCTAGGTGGTTTCCTTCCTTTGGCTATTGTAAATAGTGCTGCAATAAACATGAGTGTGCATATATCTGTTCTTGTCCTGGCTCTCACTTCTTTAGGATATATACTTAGAAATGGATGGCTGGGTCAAATGGTATTTCTAATTCCAACTTTTTAAAGAATCACCATACTATTTTCTACAGTAGTTTTAACGTTTGACAGTTCCACCAGCAGTGTATGAGAGTCCCAATCTCTCTGCATTCTTGTCAGTATTTGTTATTTTCTGTCTTGTTGAACTTTGCTATTAGTGCAGGGACAAGATGCTATCTTGTTTTGGTTTGGATCTCTCTAATAGATAATCATTGTGAACATTTTTCATATGTTTGTTGGCCACCTGAATTTCCTCTTTGATGAAGTCTTTTTGATGTCTTCTGCCCATTTTTTAATTGGACTGTTCGTACTTTTTGTTGTTGAGGTGTTGGAGTTTTCTATAAATTCTAGAGATAAGTCCATTTTCAGATATTATTGCTGAATATTTTTTCTCCATCTGTAGGTTCTCTTTTGGCTTTTTTGGAGAGTCTTTGGAAGCACATAAAAATTTAATTTTTAGAAGGTCCCATTCATTTAGTTTCTCTTCTGCTGTTTGTGCATTTTGAGTTATGCTTGATAGTCTATTTCTGCCATATATTAGGGTCCCTAAATTTGTCCCTAGTTTGTCCTTGAAGAACTTTATAGTTTTAGGTTTCACATTTAAGTCTTTGATCCATCTGGAGTTAGTTTTTGTGTATGGTGTGAAGTACAGATCTTGTTTCTTTTTTCTGCAAATGGATATCCAGTTTTGCCAGTACCATTTGTTAAAGAGACAATCTCTTCCCCGCTTAATGGATTTGGGCCCTTTGTCAAAGATCAGCTGATCCATAGGTCGGTGGATCTATTTCTGGGTTCTCAATTCTATTCCATTGGTCTATGTGTCTGTCGTTGTACCAGTACCAGGCTGTTTTGACTACTGTGGCTGTATAGTAGGATTTAAGATGTGGGAGTGTGAGACCTTTTACTTTGTATTTCCTCTTCAACAGTGCTGTGCTTATCTGAGGTCCCTCTCTTTTTCATATAAAGTTAGTGATTGGTTTTCCCATATCCTAGAAGAATGTTAATGGAATCTGGATTGGGACTGCATTGAATTGCTTTGGCAGAATTGACATTTTCACAATGTTCAATCTTCCTATCCACGAGCATGGTATGTTCTTCCCTTTATGTAGATCTCTTATGGTTTCTTGAAGTAGTCTTTCATACTTTTCTTTATACAAGTCTTGTGTGTCCATAGTAAGATTTATTCCCAATAATTTATTTTTTTGAAAGCTGTTGTAAATGTTATTGATTTCCTTATTTCTTTTTTTTAGCAATCTCTTTGCTGCTGTAGAGGAATGCAACTGATTTTTGTATGTTAATAGTTCTGCCACTATTTTAAATCTCTCAAATTGGTTCCAGAAGATATTTTACTGAGTCTCTTGGATTTTCTAGGTATAGGAGCATATCATCAGCAAATAACTGTAGTTTGACTTCTTCTTTACCAATTTGGATGTCTTTGATTTCTCTTTCTTGCCTTATTGCCTTATTGCCCTGGATAGGGCCATTTACATTTACAATGTTTACTAGAAGTGGTGATAGTGGGCATCTTTGTCTGGATCCTGTTCTCCTGGGGTCTGGTTTTAGTCTCTATCCATTGAGCATAATGTTGGCTGTAGGTTTTGCACAGATCCCCTTTATTATGTTGAGGAATGCCCCTTCTACTCCAATTTTGCTGAGAGTTTTGATTAAGAATGAGTGTTGAGGGGAGGCGGGGCAAGATGGCGGACTAGGCAGAAGGATTGCACAGACCCTCTTCAACAAAGAAAAGGGAAACCAATTAACACAGACACAGAAG
>NW_006922017.1:1762959-1764194 GCF_000298275.1 Orycteropus afer afer
TCAAACCCACCAGCCACTCCTTGGAAGGAAGGTTGGGCAATCTACTTCCGTAGTGATACTGCCTCGGAAACCCAAGGAGGGGTCACTATGAATCGGGTCTGACTTGATGGCACACAACAACAACAACAACATCAGGATACTATGAAGAACTGAGGAACGTTGGTAGCATAGTGCCTAAGGCACTTGACTGCTAACCAGAGGGCTGGAGGTTCAAACCCACTAGCCTCTACTCAGAAGGAAGGTTGGGCAATCTACTTCTGTAGTGATACTGCATCGCTATGAGTTGGGTCTGACTCAACAGCACATAACAACAACAATAACAACATGAAGAACTATACTCTAACAAATTAAAAAATCTAGAAGAAATGGACAAATTTCTATAAACATACTACTAACCTAAACTAACAGAGGCTGAGGTGGAAAATTTAAACAAATCCATAACAAAAGAAGAAATTGAACAAGTCACAAAAAAATTACCAACAAAAAAAGCCTGCCCCAGATTATTTCAGTGGAGAATTCTACTGAACGTTCAAAGAAGAACTGACACCAATCCTACTCAAACCATTTCAGAACATAGAAAAAGGTGAAATCTTTCCAAATTCATTTTATGAAGCAAGCATAACTTTGATAACAAAATCAGGCAGACATCACAAAAAAAGGAAAACTACAGACCAATATTCCTCATGAAAATACATGCAAAAATCTTCAACAAAAACTAGCCGATAGAATCCAACAACATACCCAAAATGTAATTCATTATGACTAAGTGGGGTTCATATCAGGTATGCAAAGATGGTTCAACATTAGAAAAATAGCCAACACCACCCATCACATAAATAAAACAAAGGAAAAGAACAACAAGATCATATCAATTGATGCAGAAAATGTGTTTGATAAAATCCAACACCCATTCCTGACCAAAACTCTCAGCAACATTGGAATAGAAGGGAGATTACTCAACAAAATAAAGAGTGTATATGAAAAACCAACAGCCAACATAATTCTCAATGGAGAGAGATTGAAACCATTCCCCTTGCAAGCAGGCACCAGACAAGGATATCCTTGACCACCACTTCAATTCAACATTGTATTGGAAGTCCTAGCCAGGGTAATAAGGCAAGAAAGGGAAATTAAAGGCACCCAAATTGGTAAGGAAGAAGTAAAACTATCCTTATTTGTTGATGATATGATCCTATACCTAGAAAACCCAAGAGACTCAGCAAAAAAGAAAAAAA
>NW_006922017.1:1765569-1772510 GCF_000298275.1 Orycteropus afer afer
TTATCTTCTGTGTCTGTGTTAATTGGTTTCCCTTTTCTTTGTTGAAGAGGGTCTGTGCAATCCTTCTGCCTAGTCCGCCATCTTGCTGGAACCGCTATTGGCAATGCTTTTTAAAATTTTTAGTTTTGAATACAAATAGAACCAAATTCCAAATTATCTTCTTGTGAAAACTGAATCTTTCCAGTTTTTTTCTGTGTTAGCATCATGTAATTATCCAGTCTAAAAAGATGAGTCATGTTTTTTGTTCTGTTCATTAACTCTCCATAAGTAAATCTGAAAAAACTCCCGTTTAGTATTTTCTGGAATAATAGACCCCTCAAGCCAGGAAAGAGAGGGAGCAGGAGTGTCCAGGGACCTCAGGAGTGGCAGGATATCCAGGTAAAAAGGGGTGGGAGGTAAGGCAGGCCCCAGCACCCTAGAGCCAGGAAAGGGAGGAAACAGGAGCCTCCAGGGATCACAAAGTGGTAGGTTCCAGGTAGGAATTAGGTAAAGGAAGGGCATAGAGGTTTCCACCAGCTAAGGGAGACAAACTTGGCTGTGAGTTTGTCATCCTGTGTGGCTTGCATGTTGCTGTGAGGCTTGATGTTGTGCCACTGGTGATTCAGATGCCAGAAGAATTTCACATGGTGCACAGGTTTCAATGCAGCTTACAGATTAAGACAGACTAGGAAGAAGGAGGAGGCCATCCACTTGTCAAAAATTGGCCAAGGAAAACCTTATGAATAGCAGAGAAACTGTCTGATACATTACTGGGCTACTTCATGAATACTTCATGAATACCTTGGAAACATTGTCCAACACAGTACAGGAAGAAAAGCCCCTTGGGTCAGAAGAGACTCAAAATAGGACTTGGAAAGAGCTGCCTTACTAGAATAGAACCAACATTAATAATATGAATGAAGTAAGTCTTTCAGGACCTCCATGTGACATGGCTCAAATTGAAGAGAAACAAACATGCATTAATAATCTGAACATAGAATGTACAAAGTATGAGTCTAGGAAAACTGATAGTTGTTAAAAATGAAATGAGATGTTTAAACAAACAGATGTCCCCCTGGAGGCACTCACTCGGTTATGCCAAGAGATTTGCAAGACAGCTACCTGGCTAACTGACTGGAAGAGATCCATATTTGTACCCATTCCAAAGAAAGGTTTTCCTACAGAATGTGGAAATCATAGAACAATATCATTATATCACATGCAAGTAAAATCTTACTGCAGATAATTAAAAAATGGTTGCAGCAGTATATTTTCAGAGAATTTCCAGAAATACAAGCTGGATTCAGAAGAGGATATAGAACAAGGAATATCATTGCTGATGTCAGATGGATCTTGACTGAAAGCAAAGAATACCAGAAAGATGTTTACTTATATTTTATTGACTATGCAAAAGCACTTGATTGTGTGGATCATAACAAATTGTGGATAACATTGAGAAGAATGGGAATTCCATAACACTTAATTGTGCTCATGAAGAACCTGTACAGAGACCAGGAGGCTGCTGTTCGAACAGAAAAAGGATACACTTCATGGTTTAAAATCAAGAAGGGAGTGCATCAGGGCTGTATACTTTCACCATACTTATTCAATGTGTATGCTGAGCAAAAAATCTGAGAAGATAGACTATATGAAGAAAAACGCGGCATGAATATTGGAAGAATCACTAACAACCTGCAATACGCTGATGACACAACTTTGCTTACTGAAAGTGAGGAGGACTTGAAGCACTTACTGATGAAAATTGAATAATACAGTCTACAGTATGGATTATGCCTCAATATTATGAAAACAAAAATCCTCACAACTGAACCTATAAGCAGCATTACGATAAAAGGAGAAATGATTGAAGTCGTCAGACTTCACATTGCTTGGTTCTACAATTGATGCCAATTGAAGCAGCATTCAGGACACCAGATGATGTATAGTACTGGGAAAATTGGCTGCAAAGAACCTCTTTCAAGTGCTGAAGAACAGAGATGACTCCATGAGGTCTAAGGTGCACCTGACACAAGCCATAGTATTTTCAATCGCCTCATATGCATGTGAGAGTTGGACAATGAATAAGGAAGACCGAAGAAGAATTGATGCTTTTGAGCTGGGGCATCAGCAAAGAATGCTGAAAGTACCATGGACTGCTAAAAGAACTAACAGGTCTGTCCTTGAGGAAGTCCAGCCAGAATGCTCCTTAGAAGCATGAATGGACAGATTTCATCTCACATACTTTGGTCATGTTGTAAGAAGGGATCATTCCCTGGAAAAGGATGTCATGCTTGGTAAGGTAGAGGGTCAATGAAAGAGGGGAAGGCTCTTAATGAGATGGATTGATGCAGTGGCAGCAGCGATGGGCTCAAGTACAACAAGAATCATGGAACTGGCTGAGGCCTGGGCGATGTTTTGTTCTGCTGTGCATATGGTCACTATGAGTCAGAGATGACTCGATGGCTCCTAACAACAATAAAAGTATTCTCTTTTAAAATTTTCCTCAGCTATATTTTTACATCCATACTTAGTTCTTGCTACCACCAACTTCGATTTGAATGTATGTCATAGTATTTTGTCTAGTTTTTAGGCCTTCAATCTCTTTCTTATCAAATTCATCCATATGCACTGGTTCATGAATACATTGATAATGGCTACCAAAGTTCATGGTCTTATGTTTACAGCCCTTCACAACCTGGCCTTAATTTATTGTTTCAATATTTTTCTCCCACTGTCATGGTATATGAAACTTTTGCTTTTACCAGATAGATCTAATCACAGCTACTGACACCTTGTGCATGCTGACTCTGAGCTATTTCTCAGCCATGCCAGCTACACATAATAACTTCATGTGTTCTTTGCCCAGAAATCTTTATAGTCTTTGCCCCCCCCATCCTATTTTAAGGCACCTCAAAAGGATCATGTGGCTGAAATTGATTTTTTTTTTTTTTAATTATTTCAAGGACATAAAACTTGACAGTAGTCATGGATGTACAAACTAAAGGAGCTAACATGTAGGGCATAAGAAATGAGATCTTGAATTTCAAAAAGATGGGAATTCTACTTCCAGTAAGATGGTGGAATAGGCAGACAAGCTACACAGATCCTCCTCAACAAAGACAAGAGAAACCAGTTGACAGAGATACAGAAGATAATCTTGGAGCCCTGAGCTTTGAAAGGAAGTATACAGAAGTGGATTAGGCACTAAGTAGTGGAAGCATCTGAATGAAAACAGTAACTACAGAGACGGATGGAGCTGCAGACTGTCAGCTATCCTAATGGCACCTGAATATTTGCAAGTGGTATTGGGACCTAAGAATTGACCTAAAGATCAGGCCTGGTTGACAAGAGCTGATTGGATGGCTGTATTGGTGGCCCATGACTAGGAAGGGAAACAGCAAAATGGGAGTCATCCTGAGTTGTGGTCTTTTGGTTGTCCAGGGGACAGAGTCATTTTGATTGTTTACAAGCAGCAGCTATGTTGGATATTTACAGTGACCAAGGGCACAGACATTTTGAATGTTAGCAAGAAGTGGCCATTGCAATGGATATTTTGGATATTTAACTTGACAGCATTCTTATCTGGAATCCAGGGACCTAAGAATAGGCTCCACTTGTCAAGGAAGTCAGGGACATATGGGAGGCTGTCAGCAGGAAAGGAGACAGGTGTTGAGTGTTTAACTGCTGCCAAGTACTGAATAAAGGAGCACAGTACCTGCTCACTTAGATAACATCCAAACAAAACAAAGAAAACAAAAATCTTGGGCAAATCACTCCAACATGTAATCACCAATTGGATATAAACACAAAAATGTCACAATATCTCAGAGAAAACAGAGCATCACAGTCTGCACAAAGAAGCAAGATAGAGCAGGAGAAACAAGGGACCAGGATATGGACCTAGAACATATCCCTGAGGAAGGAGCAGCATTGGAACTCTCTGATAAGGAATTCAAAAGAATTATATTTAGTTACCTTCAATGGATTGAAGAAATATCAAGGACAACACTGACAAAATTGAGGAAAGCACAGAGAAAACCCTAGAACAATTTTGAAAGACAAATACAAGAACCAAATGACTAAACAAGTGAAAAAGTAGAAATGATACAAAATCTATAGATAGATATCAAGATTAATACTAAATTTTTAGAAATAGATAACACATTGAACAGGCAAAGGAGTAGGATTGAATCAATGGAAGATATAATTACAAAGATTGAAGACAAATACCCGAATACTTTGGAAAGGGGTCAACCAGAAAAAGATCAAAACAAAATGAAGAAACCATAAGGTTCATGTGGGATACCATTGAAAGAATAACCTATGTGTAATCAGAATCCCAGAATAGGAAGAGACAAAACCACAGAGAAAACTGTCCAAGATTTGTTGGAAGAGAAATTCTCTGGTATGAGGATGAGAATACATCCATTCAGGAAGTCCACCGAACCTGAAACAGGATAGACCCAAAAAAGAAAATCACCAAGGCATATCATCATCAAACTCTCCAAAACCAAAGACAAATAAAGAATCCTGGAAGCGGTACAGGAAAAATGAAAAGTTACCCACAAGGGGCAACCTATAATACTAAGCTTGGATTTCTTGCCAGAAACCATACAGGTGAGAAAACAATGGTATGGTATATATAAAATCCTGAAAGAATAAAATCCAACAAAGAATTATAAACACAGGAAAATTTTCCCTCAAATATGATGGTGAAATTAGGACATTTCCAGGTAAGCAGAAATTAAAGGAATTTGTTAAAAAACAGACCAACCTCACAAGAGATTTAAAGGGAGTCTTTTGGAAAGAGAACCAACAACAGCAAACAACAACTGACCATTAAAACACATGAAAACATAACCCAGAAACCAACTCAGTTATGGAAATATCCAAAGTAAATAATCCTACAGGATTGTAAATAGGAAACCAGAGACATCAATTGACAAATGAGCGCAACTATAAACCAAAAAGAGGGAAAAAATGTAGTTACCACCAGCCACTCCTCGGAAGGAAGATTTGGCAATCTACTTCCATAGTGATAAACCCACTATTGTGGGGTCAGATCCAATTCATAGTAACCCCTCCTTGGGTTTCTGAGGTAGTATTATTACAGAAGTAGATTGCCCAACCTTCCTTCCAAGGAGTGGCTGGGGGGTTTGAACCACTAGCTTTCTGATTAGCAGTCAAATACCTTAGGCACTACACCACCAGAGCTCCCTCTCCATAGTAATACCACCTTGGAAACCCAAGGAGGGATCACTATGAGTCAGATCTGACATGACAGCAGTGAGTTTGGTTTTGGTTTTGGTACAGAACTTCTAAATGGTAAAGAAGTCAAGACAACTACAAGATAGAATGGGAAGAAACTTGGGAAGAAAATTATAAATCACAGGGTAACCTCAAAGAAAAATGATAAACATTCCCATCACAATAAAAAAAGGAGACCAGCACAAACATTTAGCAAATACTAAAACAATAGCAACAAAGGAAGTGATAGCACAATTCATAAATAAAATAAGCTCAGCACAGATAATTATATGGAACAAAGACATCAGCAACACCACACACACACACACACACACACACACAACATAAAAAAATAACAGCAACAAATTAATGCTTGTTGATAATTACACTGAATTTCAATGGATCAAATGCACCATTCAAGAGATGGACAGCTACAGACTGGATAAGAAAACACAACCCCTCAATATGCTGTCTACAAGAGACACATCTCAGAGACAGAGATAAAAATAAACTAAAAATCAAAGGTTGGGAAAAGATATATCAAGCAAATGGCAACCATAAAAGAGCAGGAGTGGCAATATTAATTTCTGATAAAATTGACTTAAGACACCAGCCACAACAAGGAAGAGCATTACAGAATGATTAAAGTATCAATTAAACAAGAGGACATAACAATAATAAATATCTATGCACCCAATAAAAGAGCCCCAAATACATGAAACAGACTATAATAGAACCAAAAAGACAAATAGATGGCTCCACCCTCATAGCAGGAGATGTTAATATACCACTTTCAATCACAGATAGAACAATTAGAAAGAAATTCAACAAAGACACAGAACAAGTAAACGATACAATCCAACTTGACCTTATAGACATTTATAGAACACTTCACCCAACAACAGCACAATATATATTC
Source organism: Orycteropus afer afer (assembly GCF_000298275.1). Classification (NCBI taxonomy): domain Eukaryota; kingdom Metazoa; phylum Chordata; class Mammalia; order Tubulidentata; family Orycteropodidae; genus Orycteropus; species Orycteropus afer. The sequence continues at coordinate 1,771,715 of NW_006922017.1, forward strand.
TTTTCCAGTGCACATGGAACATTCTCCATGATAGACCATATGTTAGGCCGCAAAATAAGCAATAATAAATTTAAAAACATAGTAATACTGCAAAGTGTCTTCTCAGATAACAATGCTATCAAATCAGAAATCAACATTAGGAAGATCAACAGAAAAAAAGCAAACACAGAAACTGAATAAGACCCTCCTTGAAAATGACTGGGAAACAGAAGAAATAAAAAAATGAAATAAAAAATAAAAATTCCTTGAATCAAATGAGAATGAAAACACAACATACCAAAATCTTTGGGACATAGCAAAAGCAGTGATCACAGGCCAATTTATAGCAATAAAATGTTGTTATTGTTGTTATGTTCCATTGAGTCAGACCCTACTCATAGAGACCCCTCCTTGGCTTGCCGAGGCAGTATCACTATGGAAGTAAATTGCCCAATCTTTCTTCCGAGGAGGGGCTGGTGGGTGCACACATCAAAAAAGAAGAAAGAGCCAAAATCAACACCTTAACCTAACATCTCCAACAAATAAGCCTACAGTCACCAGAAGAAAGGAAATAATAAAGATTCAAGCAGAAATAAATAAAACAGAAAATAGAAAGACAGTAGAAAAAAAAATCAATAAGACTAGAAATTGGTTCTTTGAAAAGCTTAATAAAATTGATAAACCACTAGAAAATTTAACAAGCAAAAGAGAGAGAATACAAATAACATGAATTAGAAATGAATTGGGTGACACTACAACAGAACCAACAAATAGTGGCTAAGGCACTTGACTGCTAACCAGAAGGCTGGCGGTTCAA
>NW_006922017.1:1773801-1792138 GCF_000298275.1 Orycteropus afer afer
GTATCACTACGGAAGTAGATTGCCCCATCTTCCTTTCGAGGACTGGCTGGTGGGTTTGAACCACCATTCTTCTGGTTAGCAGTCAAGTGTCTTAGGCACTATGCTACCAGAGCTCCTGGGGGGGGGGGGCTACTGGAATTAATTGAGAGTTTTAGCATAATGATGGAATACAAGATGGACATACAAAAATCAGTTGGATTCCTCTATACCCGTAAAGAGATCACTGCAAAGGAAATAAGGAAATCAATACCATTTACAATAGCTTCCCAAAAATAAATAAAATACTTAGGAATAAATCTCACTTGGAACACAAAAGACCTGTACAAAGAAAACTACAAATCACTACTCCAAGAAATCATAAGAGATCTACATAAAAGGAAGAAGATACCATGCTCATGGATAGGTAGATTGAACATTGTGAAAATGTCAATACTACCCAAAGCAATCTATACATTCAATGCAATCCCAATCCACATCCCATCAACATTCTTTAATGATATGGGAAAAACAATCACTAATTTTGTACAGAAAGGAAAGAGACCTTGGATAAGCAAAGCACTATTGAAGAAGAAGAACAAACTAAGAGGTCTCACACTGCCAGACCTCAAAATCTACTATACAGCCACAGTAGTCAAAATAGCCTGGTACAGGTACAAAGGCAGACACATAGACCAGTGGAACAGAATTGAGAACCCAGAAATAGATCCGTTGATGTATGGTCAGCTGATTTTTGACAAAGGACTGAAATCCATTAAATGGGGAAGAGATGGTCTGTTTAATAAATGGTGCTGTCAAGAGAAATGAAACAAGATCTGTACCTCACACCATGCACAAAACCTAACTCTAGATGGATCAAAGAATTAAACTTGAAACTTAAAACTATAAAGTTCCTAAAGGAAAAAATAAGGGCATATTTTGGGCCCTAATTGATGGCATAAATAGACTGTCAAGCATAACCCAATGTGCACAAACAGCTGAAGATAAACTTGATGAATGGGACCATCTAAAATTTAAATTTTTATCTGTTTCCAAAGACTTCTCAAAAAAAGTCAAAAGAGAACCTACAGATTGGGAAAAATATATTTGCCAAAGACTTATCTGACAAGGAATTTATCTCTAGGATTTAGAGAAAACTCCAACACCTCAACAACAAAAAAAATAATACAATTATAAAATGGGCAGAAGACATGAATAGACACTTCACCAAAGAGAACGTTCAGGCAGCCAGCAAATACATGAAGAAATTCTCATGATCATTCTCCATCAGAAAGATGCAAATCAAAACAACAGTGAGATAACATCTCACCTCAGCACTAATGGCAAAGTTTAATAAGGCAGAAAATAACAAATGTTGGCAAGGATGTGGAGAGATTGGGACTCTCATACACTGCTGGTGGGACTGTCAAATGATACAACTACTGTAGAAAGCAGTATGGCAATTCTTTAAAAAATTAGAACTAGAAATACCATTTGACCCAGCAATCCCATTACTAGGTATGTATCCTAAAGAAGTGAAAGCCATGACAAGAACAGATATATGCACACCCATGTTCATCACAGCACTATTTACAATAGCAAAAAGATGTAAACAATCTAAGTGCCCATCAACAGAAGAATGGATAACCAAACTATGGTCCACACACACAATGGAATTCTATGCAAAACTAGAGAATAATATAGAATCTACAAAACATCACATAACATGGATGACCTTTTGGGTATTATGCTGAGTGAAATAAGTCAATCACAGAAGGATAAATATAGCATTAGTTCATGATTGTAAAAAGTCAAGGAAAGTTTTATATATGGAAGGAAAATTTCTTTTTTGGTTAGCAAAGATGGTAGAAGAGGGGAGGGAACACTACAAAAAAAAATACATTGACCCATGTCACTGTAGTTTTGTGTATTTCTCTGTATATAAATTATATTTCAATAAAGTATATTTTTTAAAAAATATGGGAATCCTTAACTTGGTTGACTAAGTGAAATACCAGCAACATACACAGAATGAACAAAGGGTTTCACATAGATTCTGACCCTGGTTTGACCAATGTAGGCTGTACTTGATCCTTCAAAACTGTGGTTTTATATCCATCACCTGGTATTAAGTGTTAATATATGTGTAAGACTTGATGTCTTCTTATATGTGATTTGTCTATGATACTAGATTTTATGCTCCTTGAGGGTCTCTATTGCCTAGAACTTTATTTTACACATATTAGTATGCTATCATATGTTTAATTATGCTGTCACTCAAAAGATGTACTCAGTCGATACTGAATAAATAATAATATAAGAAAGTTACAATTTCTATAAAAATTTCCCTGCAATTGTTCTTTCCTCAACAAGGCTTATTATTTCTTTCTCTCTTTTTTATTTACTTTTGGTAAAAATATACACAGCAAAACCTACGCACACACCACAGTTTCTAGATATAATGATTATGATGTAATATCACTAGTCCTATATTATCAAAACTTATCACATTATAAAGTCAAAATCACTTGCTATATTGTCATAGATATTACTATATATTTCAATGAACAGTTTTCACCAGTTTCCTCCTCTGTACATTTCATCAAATTACATATTTTAAAAAAAGGAATGTAATTAAGAAATAATTATTTTCAAGAGATAAAAATGACAGTGACAGCATAAAATGACTATATTTATTCTTAGCAAAAATAATTTCTATTATTAAAAATTTAATATTGGAAAAACTTTATTAGCTATTTCCCTGAGCTATTACAAATTGATTTTTATCTCCTAATAGAAGGTAAAAAAAAAAAAAAAAAAAAAAACCCTACAAACTCCATGCCATCAAGTAGATTCTGACTCATAGCGACCCCCATTGGGCTTCTGAGGTGGTAAACTTTTATGGAAGTAGATTGCCCAGTCTTCCTTCCATTCTTATGCACTGAACACTAATCAAGACAGCACCTGCAATATTAGTTTTCACTCCATTAAAGTCAATTCCATGGGAGCACTATCCTGGTCACTTAAATCATGCTCGTTTGTTAATGATAGTGAGTATTTCATACATGACAGTCAGGGGTGTCTCCCTGATATTGGCAAGTCAGAAAAAGTTTGAAAACAGAGTGAGGAGTAGGAACTCTCTGAAGCTATTGCAGTGTAGCAAATTACATAGTGTGGCATTTCTAGCCACAAGTCTTTGTAAACTCCATGGTGGAATTTGCCATGAGCAACTGAGTAGCTCCTGATTGTTAAAGTTATCCACCTGGGGTGTTTCTGTTTAGAGTGGCATAAAGCAATCTTCTGGGAAGTTCTCTCTCCTTCTCAGGTGTACAGAATTCTAATGTTAGGATTGGTTAGTTTGGTCACTCTGCCAGGCTCAAAAGGAGCCCTCAAAGAGACAGAAGGAGTCTCTTTGACTGCTGACTGAGAAAGACATGCTGCTGAGAGAAATCCACTCCTGAGAGACACACACTTGCTGAGAGATGTGAGAGACACATGCTTCTGAGAGAGAGATGCATGTGCTACTGAGAGAAACTGCTGGCTGCAAGAGACTGAGTGCATTTCTGAACTTGAACTGTAGCCTGTTGCCTCCCCATTAAATCCCATAAACTGTGAGTTCTGTGTGGTCACTGCAACAACAAATTATTGAACCCAGTAGAGAAGTGGCAGGTGTTGTGGGAGGAACAATTGGTGTCAGGGTTGGTGAAAGGGCTGGAGGGAGGTGGCATGTCTGGGCTCATAGGACTAGGCCTTGGGCTATTGATGGTGATTCTATCTTCCTCTTGTGGGGTTACATGAGGTCAGGAGATGCAGCTTCTCTGCCCCTTTGGCAGCTACCTAGATTTATCCTATGCTATCCTCTATTAGGTAGTTCTTACAACTCACTCTGTTTTCAACCTTTTTCTGACTTACCAATATCAGGGAGGCAGCCCTGGCTATCAAGTTTTACATATGTATTATTATTAACAAACGAGCACGATTTAAGTGATCAGGGTAGTGCTCCCATGGAATTGACTTTAATGGAGTGAAAATTAATTTTGTAAGTGCTGTCTTGATCAGTGTTCATTGCATAAGCACAAAGTCCATGTATTGATTTATAAACGCCATTGATCTAGAAATGCAGTAAGAGTACATACATGGAATTGTAGGTTTGAGTTGTATGGAGAATATTGCCACACAAAAACAAAGAAGATGGTATTTTAAAAATGTATTATTATTTATTTAAAAATATATTTTATTGAAATATAATTTATGTACAGTGAAATATACAAAACTAAAATATCATGGGTCAATGTATATATCTATATATCTCTCTCTATATATATGCATTTTATTTTTTATATTTTTGCAGTGTTCCCTCCTCTCCCCTTCTACCCTTGGTAACCAACAAAAAAAGTTTCCTTCCATTTATAAATGTTTTCTTGACTTCTTACAATAATGAACTAATACAATATTTGTCCTTCTGTGATGACTTACTCCACTCAGCAAAATGCCCTCCAATTACACTCATGTTATGTGTTTTTTTGCAGATTCGATGTTATTCTTTAGGGTTGCATAGTATTCCATTGTGTGTATGTAACATAGTTTGGTTATCCATTCTTCTGTTGATGGGTTGTTTCCATCTTTTTGCTATTGTAAATATTATTGTGATGAACATGGAAGTGCATATATCTGTTCTTTTCCTAAACGTATTATGTTTTAAAGTGACATTATTAATTGAAGTTTTGAGGAACATTTGAGAGCTATAAAAATTTAAACTTGCCTGTTCAAAAAAAAAATATACTTGTCATGAATCTGTGGTGATAAAAGTATCCAAGGATGACATAACTTTTTAATCAGAGATCTAAAATAAATTTTTCTTGCAAATACTTAAACTTCAATATCTAAACAAAAAATAGAAAATAGAGAATCCCAGCTTTGCAGTCATTTTGGATAATTCACTACAAAATTGTTTCCATTATGGTTTTTGCACAGCTAATTAAATGTATTTTATTTATAGGTTGCATACCAAAAAAAAAAAAAAAAAAAGTCAACATGCAGTCCTTCAATGTTGAAGGATTCTATGATTCTATGAGCAAAATATTGAAAGACACAGAAGCCGTCAAAGGAAGATGGAAGGAATATACATAGTCATGTACCAAAGAAGAATTGGTCAGCATTCAACCATTTTAATATCATTTGATAGTATTGAAAGAAAAAGTCCAAGTTGCACTGAAGGAATTGGTAAAAGCTCTAGGAATTGACAGACTATCAACTGATATGCTTCAACTAATAGTTGCAATGCTGGATGAGCTCATTTGTGTATGCCAAGAAATTTGGAAGGTAGTTGACCTGGCCAACTGATGGGAATGATCCATAGTTGTAGCCTTTCCACAGGAAGAACCAAGAGAATATGGAAATTCTCAAGCAATATCATTAGTATCACACACAAATAACATTTACTGAAAATAACCCCAAAACTCTTGCAGCAGTACATTGAGAGGGACCTCCCAGAAATTCAAGCTGGATTCAGAAAATACATGTTTTTGTTAGGTGCCACCAAGAAGGCTAAGACTCATCACTACCCTATGTACAACAGAAGAGTACATAGAACAAGGGATATCATTGCCGATGTCAGATGGATCTTGTCTGAAAGTAGAGAATACCAGAAAGATGTTTACCAGTGTTTAATTGACTTTGCAAATATATTCAACTTTGTGGATCATAACAAATTATGGATAACATTGTGAAGATTGGAAATTTCAAAAAATTTAATTGTGCTCATGCAGAACCTGTACATGGAACAAGAGGTAATATTTTGGACAGAACAAGGAGATACTGCATGGTTTAAAATAAAGGAAGGTATGTGTCAGGTTTGTATCTTATCACCATAATTATTCAACCTGTATACTGAACAAATAATCTGAGAAGCTGGACTATATGAAGAATAACATAGCATCAAGATTGAAGGAAGATTCATTAACAACCTCTGATGAACAGATGACAACTTTGTTTGCTGGAAGCAAAGATGACTTGAAGTACTTATTAATGAAGGTCGAAGGCTACAGCCTTCAGTTTAGTATGGTTACACCTTAACATAAATAAAGCAAAAATCCTCACAAGTGGACCAGTAACCAATATCATGATAAACAGAGAAATGACTGAAATTGTCAAAGATTTCATTTTGCTTGAATCCACAATCAATGCCCATGGAAGGAACAGTCAAGAAATCAAATGACGTAGTACATGGGACAAATCCGCTGCAAAAGAGCCCTTTCATGTGTTAAAAATGATAGATGTCACTTTGAAGACAAAAGTGCACCTGACTTAAGCCATGGTATTTTCAGTCGCCTCATATGCATGCAAAAGCTGGGCAATGAATAAGTAAGACCACAGAATTCATGTCTTTGAATTATAGTATTAGCAAAGAATGTTTATTATACCACTGACTGCCGGAGGAACAAACAAATCTGTTTTGGAAGAAGTTTAGCCAGAATGTTCCTTAGAAGTGAGGAAGGTAAAGCTTGTCTCTTGTACTTTGGAGATGTTGTCAGGAGTAAGATGAGCCTAGAGAAGGACATCATGCTTGTTGTTGCTAGCTTCCATCAAGTTTGTTTGACTCATAGTGACCCTATGCACAAACAGAAAGAAACACTCTCTCGTCCTGTGTTATTCTCATAGTCCTCAACCATTCTCATAGTTGCTATGCTAGAACCCATCATTGCAGCCATTGTATCAATCCCATCTCATTGAGGGGCTTCTCCTTTTTCACTGACTCTATGCTTTACCAAGTATGACATCCTTCTCCAGGGTATGGTCCCTTCTGACAACATGACCAAAGTAGGTGAGACAAAGTCTGGCCATTCTTGCTTCTAAACAGAAGTCTGGCTGCACTTTCTCCAGGACAGATCTGTTCATTCTTCTGGCAATCCATGGTATTTTCAGTATTCTTCAACATCACAATTCAAAGTCATCAACTCTTCTCTGGACCTCTTTGTTTATTGTCTAGATTCCCTCAGTAAAGTAGAAAACCAGAAAAAGTCAAACCCACTGTTCCTGAATATTTCCCCATTCATAGCGACAGAGTAGAACTGCCTCATGGTATTTCAAGTCTGTAAATCTTCCCTGAAGCATACTACCTCATCTTTCTTGCAAGGACTGGTTGGTGTGTTTGAACTACTGACTTTATGGTTAGCAGCCACATGTTTCAACCACTGGGCCAACAGATTTCTTTGGTAAAGCAGAAAGTCAGTGAAAAGGAGGAGGACTCTCAGTGAGAGGTATGGACAAAGTGGCTGCACCAATAGGCTCAAAGGTAGTAAAGATTGTGAGGATGGTGTAGGACTGGGCAGTGTTTCTTTCTTTTGTACGTAGGCTTACTATGAGTAGGAAATGACTCAACATAGGTTAAGTAATTAATTGTTACTGTTGTTAATTACCATTGATAATTCAGAGTGATGATGACCCTCTTTATTGCAGAGCATAACTGCTCCATAGAGTTTCCTTGGCTGTAATCTTGATGGAAGTGGATCCTAGGCCTAGCTTCTTCTCTCAATGTATTAGTTACTCTGGTGGAATTGAATTAATACACATGATATCTACAAGGTTAAACTTAGGGAGAAGTTAGAAGTGTTTTATATATATATATGTTGAGCTTCAAGTGTGTGCATACTTCTTGATCATGTATTTACAGGACATGAAAGATGGTTTTCCATTAATTCCAGAAATAAAATTAATGAAACTAGCCATTTGGTAGGAAAACATTACTCTTGTCAATACCTGGTTGAATTTCAACTTTTAAGTATTTTAGTGCTTAGAAACTATAGCTTTCTCTTGGTTTCCTGAAACCTTGTTTTCACTGAAGTATGTTTGAAAGATATGCTATGAACTTTCTTTGAAGAAAACTATTAGAAACAGCTACTGAATTTGTCCTTAAGTATTTTAAAAAGGTATCCAATACATTGGTCCCCTAAATTGACACCACTTGGACTTTAAGAGCAATTGTTTGTTGAAATCTGTGATTTCACTCAGGACATGTGTATGTATGTGTATGAATATGTGTATCTATCTGTACTTATATCTATCAATATATGTATAAAATTAGATTTATTGAACTGTCTACTGTTTTTTTTTTTTTTCATTTTGCAATTTGACATATATGAAACCAAAAGTAAAATTTTATATTTAAGTAAAACAATAGGAGCATTTTTATTGTCTGAATACATGTGTTTTTCTTATGTTTGCCTCAGTTCCTTCGTGGACTATGTCAGGACACAAAGAGGCTAGCAATCAAGCATGCAAATTGGTGATAACAAATGTGGGGACAGAAATTCCTGGAAGTTGAGATACAGGACCAAAAGTTCCTAGAAATGAAGGTATGCTGGCTATATACAGATATTAAGATCTTATAGCAATAGAAACAATCACGTTCAAATTTAACATAAAAAAAAAATAATAAATGAAAAAAGATGTTCTAAAGGGTATTGCAAAGAAGGTGAGTCTTCTGGGCTCCACACAAATAAAACCCTAGGGACCAGTTTGGAGAAAGATATGGTAAATACCAAATTATTGCTTATTTATAAATAAATTTAAAAATTGTAACTGCTGAAATACAGGAAATAAAAACCAACTGAAATACAAATAAATGCATCTATTATTTTACTAATATTAATCATTCAGAGGACAAGTTCATTTTGTGTGTTCACATAGAGCTTACTAAAATATCTTACAGGAATCACAGACAGAAAATGACTGTGATTTAAGGAATAAATGTACATACATAAAATTGATTATCTGCCTGCCGCATATCAACCTGGGAATTTTACATTTCTTAGAAAATAATTCACAATACAGACTTATTTATAAGATCTTTCCTTGGAGATATTATAAAATGCCATCCAATCTATATTTATGAAGAGACTGAAAAATAAATATAAAAAAGGATGAAATGGCCACAAAGTTTAAGTATATTTTGCACATGTAGAAAGGTATCTTTTACTATTGCTCTATCTGTCAATATGGTTGGAACATACAATTCTTTTGAGATTAGCTCATTTTTTCTCATAATATTCCAGGGCCTCATAGTTCTTTTCACCTGCCTTTTGGTATTAATAAATGGTAATATTGGATTGGGAAATTATGTGTCCTGGAAAAGACAAACTCTCCATACTTCTAAAATCTGAACCTGTAGAAATAATATACACTTGAGAATATACCATGAAAGCATTTGCTGTGATGATTGGGATATAGATGTGTGCAGTGTGCAGGGAAGAATTCTGAGTAAGGATAGCACACAGTGAGTTCATGTGAAATGGAGTTGAAGAACAAGGCAGTCCAAGGCTTTAGTTCTAAAGCCCAGAGGAATGAAAAATGCCTAATAATAAGATATAAGACATTTAAAAATATATTTAAAATTATTTTGATGTTTATAAGCAAACTATACATTTCCTATGCATTAATCCTATTTGCAAACCACAGAATACTTCCTGTTCTGTTAGTAACTTCTTGTTTTAGTCAGGATTGAATCAGAGAAGCATAAGCAATGTGTGTATCATTTGTTATAGGGATTTCACCTTATACAATTGTGCGAGCTGATTAAAGACTCTCTGTACGGGTGTTGTCTTAGGTCTATTGCTGGAGCTTGATATTCTCAGGTCAGGCACCTGGGAAGGAAGATCGATATAAAGTGGAGACGGTAAAAATGAACTGAAACCTGCAGCACAAACCGGAGAATATGTGACAGATTGAAATTGTTAGTCTTGCCTCTGGCATTAGTTGTGTGGATATGGAAGCTGGAGCCTAATTTCACGGATCTAAACACTCACAGTTACCTGGCCCAGGACTTGAAAAAGCTGAATATGATGGAGGAAAAGGTAAAGCAGTTGCAAATGTGTAAGAGCTACAAAATGGCTGTCACTTCTCATCTGCCATCTAAATCTCCCATATGAATTTCTTTTGTGGTCCACCAGAACCAGAATCACATAAGGATGGGAGATTTGGTTCAATCTACACAAATCAGTTAAAAGACCAGTTGCCATCATGATCACTCTATGCATTTCAGAATAAAACCATGCTATATAGAGCTTTTGATGGCTAAAATATCAAAGTAGATCACCACAGCTTTATCCTGAAGTACACCTGGGTGGACTTGAACCTGCAACCTTTCAGTCAGCAGCTGAGCAAAGTAGACCCATTATAAAATCATCACAACCTTCTTCTTTTAAAGATATTTATTACAGACGATAAAAATCTCCAAAATAAAATTCAAAAACAAAACCTAAAAATAGAACAAAAACCTAAATTATAAGGGGGAAAAAAAATAACCTTAGAACCAATAATGCATAATATTGAAGTACATATTAAAATCATAAATGTAAAAATATATTTTCTGTGTTTTTACAGGACTGGCTATGTGGGCATGTGACTAGTACATTCCCACAGGCCCCACACTCACAAGGCTCTGCACTTGAGGTCTGTTGCTCTATGGTCACTGTCTTAAAATTCTTAATAATTCCATCTTATGCTTTATGTTTTATAAGTGAAATCAGTGAGAAAATGAAATATGTGCTGGGTGCATGGGGCCTTGGTTCACTACATCTTCATGTTCCCAGACTGAATTCTTAGACTGCTGGACAAATGGCGATGGGCAAAGGGAGGGGGGAGTCACAATACGAGGTCTTTGTTCCTGTAAAGGAGTCTGCACTCTCTCTGGAAGAATTGCTGTGCCTGAGGTTATGTAATATTAAATAAAATCAATTGCCATGCAGTTGATCCCTACTCCTGGCCACCCCATGTGTGTCAAAGTAGAACTGTGATCCATAGGATTTTCAGTGGCTGGTTTTTCAGAAGGAGCTAACCAGGCTTTTCTTCCAGGGCACTTCTGTGTGGACTTGAGCAGCTACCTTTTGGTTAAGAGCTTAGTATGTTAACAATTTGCATCAGCCAGGGACTTAATGATATTAAATAAAAAGCAAAAACAAAAAAAACAAAGTCACTGCTATTGAGTTAATTCTGACTTATAGCCATCCCTATTGGGGTTCCCAGGTTGTAAAACTTTACAGAAGTAGATTGCTTCTTCTTCATCCCACAGACCAGCTGGTGGGTTTGAACCACCAACCTCCTGATTAGCAGCCAAATGCCTTTACCCACTTGTTCTGGTTACCCAGTACTGCTCTGACAAGAAATATACCAGAAATGGAATGGCCTTAACAAGCAAGAGTTTATTCTCTCACAATTCGGGAGGTTGGAAGTCCAAGTTCAAAGTGCCAGGTTCTAGGGGCTGAGTGAAAGCCCCTCAGCCATGGGATTCAGCTCTGTCTCCAGCTCCTGGCACTGAAGCTAGAGGCTTTTCTTCACTCAGACAGCTGCTGGCTTCAGAGGCTGCCAACCCCAAGGTTGATAAGTAAAAAGGCACAGTACCGATATTACCAAATCACACAGAAGGCCATTGTAAGTCCCAAGGTCGGCAGAGCATGGCACGCTGCTGAACAATGACATAGCCACACGCAGGGTTCAAGGTGCCATAAGCTAGAGACCATTCCCAAGTCTTCTCCTTATATATGGGAAGCAGACCACATACGCAAAGGCAGCTACTCAGCTGCTCACAGGAGATTCCACCATGGAGTTGATTACCAGTCTCATCATGGGGAATACTACATCCAGCTGCCCAGTCCCTAACCAGGCCTAGCCAAGTTGACACAAAAACATAACTACCATACCACTACACCACCAAAATCACCTTGACGGGTTGAAAGGGATACCAGCAGTCCTGGGTTATGAACTAAGGTCTGAGTTAAGGACAACCCTAACCTACCCTTTAATGTTATATAAATTTGCCTTCAGTTTGACATAATGGAACCAATCTCTACTTGCAAAAAATTCTTCATTATAATCACCTTCACTTGCTGCAGGTGCAAGTTTTAAATCTTTGAAAATTCTTGGAGGCTTTTCTTACACTAAACTGAGGCTAAATAAGAACCATATGCCCCACTTCCAATTTACCAGCAAATTCTTAAAGACAGTTAAGAATGGATCTCATTCGTAACCCAGGGATTGCCTGTACTGCTGGAAGAAGGAAAGATTTTTTTCTTACTTTTGACCAAGAGGCCCTGCATTTTCATTTTTCACTGGACCTCACAAATTACATAGCCAACGCTGTCTGTTCAAGATATTATGTGAAGATTTTTAGATTCAAGCCACTGTTAATTAGCATTCAAGTGATAAGACTACAATTTGGAGCATTTTCTGGTGTGATTTTGTATATCACACAAGTGGATGTTAGTCAAAAGGCTTCAAACTTTATTTATTTACTTTATTTTTACTTAGAACTAGTTTTTTTCTAAATTTTTAAAATTGTTCTATGTTACTAGACCATGATAAATAGGTGTTATGTCCTATTTACATTATTTTTTTCTTGATATTAGATATTCACTACATGCATTTGAATACTCACATTTTTTATGTTCCTGAAAATTGATGAATAGAAGTATGTATGTGCACACACATATAAACACATAGACAAAAAAACACAGTCAATTGTCATTTTTTCTCTAGTAGGATGGAGCTTTCTACATAGACACCTTCCTGTGTGACTGAAAGGAAAGGTGCTCTAAGGTCTTCATGGAAAAGTTAAATGATTATCCAGCCCCCTCTTTTAGGGGCAGGGGGTCCTTCTGTTGTGTATTTGACTCTGTGATTAAGCGAGGATAAGCTGCTTCATTTATTTTTATCTGTTCTGAGCCTGCATTTGCAATTTACTGGCCTCTCAACTTTTAAAGTCAGAGATCCCTCAGAGTGTTGTCCTTTAAACTTTGACATTTTAGACAGAAGAACATGAAATACTTCTCAAAGAAAAGATTATTAGACCATTACTTTCATCATTTAAAATAGGATTGGATGAGCATCAAGGAACATGGTTTATGGAGCAATCTTCCACTCTGTGGGAGATGGGAGAAGATGGCTAAGATGACCTGCTACTCTGGTCATCTTAGCAACTTAACTTTGCTGCAATAGAGCTTGATTTGGATTTAGTACCAGGGCACTAGCCAGGAAAATGAAAACTTGGCACCTATGATATGATTAAGACCTTTCATTATCTTTACTGGAAAGTAAAAGGCCCTGTATATTATGAAAAAAAAAAAGAAAACAATTTTTAAAATACTCTTTGTTCCAAGACTTGACTGATTTAATATTTGAGAGGTCATGATACAAGACACAATTCAAAACATAGGGAGAAAAAAAAAGATAGACTCCCCGTCATTTAGGAGTTTATAGCATAGTGAAACAAGATTTATAATATAAGGTGTTCTCTGTACAGACTTTTAAAAAATCCATTCTATTAGAAGATGAAGGACATGAAATAGAAAAATGAATTATTAAAATATTCTGCTTGATTGCCTCTTGCTCCCCATCTCCCTTGGCATCAAGAAAGAAGATGAAACTTCTTGATTCTCTTCCCACTTACTTCTGGTAGTAGCGGCCTTGGATAGTCATTGTCTCTGATAGTGTTTTGGATACTTTTATAAAATTTAGAAAAATACCAAAAGAGGATGCACAAAGAGACAGAAAGCACACACAGCCAATGACTAGAGTTGTATAAATCAAGTGAACAGTGTTTTGTTTATTTTTCAAAGAAAGTCCTAGGTTTAAAAATATTACTAATATATTGATATTGTACATGCTATTCAATGATAAGCTGCATGTCCTATTGGGGTTTAGGAACTATTCTTTTTTGGAATAAAACAAGAGATGCTTGTTCTTTTTTTTTATTTTGAACATTTGTCTCTATATTTATTTATTTTAAATATTAAGTATTTACATTTTTTAACTCTTACAGAGAGCCACAATAACTTTTTATTTTATCCTTTTGTCTCTCATAGTGCTTAGTAAGTATATTGCCTAAATACAATAGTGAATTGCTCTGGTTATGTACATGGCAATACAAATCATCCCAAATCCTGTGATGTAAAATGATACCATTTTATTATATTCAGGAATTCTGGGAATCAGAAATCCCTAGTGGTTCAGTGACTAAGTGCTTGGCTATTAACTGAGTGGTTAGTGGCTCAAACTCACCAACCGTTTCATGAAAGAAAGATGTGGCAGTCTGCTTCCTTAAATATACGTATTTGGAAACCCTATGGGGGCAGTCCTGCTCTGTTCTATAATGTTGCTGTGAGTTGGAATCTACTCAGTGACAGTGGGTTTGGTTTTTGGTTTATTATGGGAAAGGCTTGTCTCTGCTGTGTGTTGAACATGGTCTCAGTTGGGAAGATGCTAATGGTTGAGGAAAACAAAAACAGTGCTATCAAGTTGATTCTGACTCATAGTGACCCTCGTAGGTTTTCGAAGGCCATGAATCTTTATGAAAGTAGATTGACTCATCTTTCTCCCATGGAGCAACTGTTGGGTTTAGCTCTGGTAGTGGAGTGTGTAAGGCATTTGGCTGCTAATCAAAAAGGTTGTCAAATGTCTGAGGGTGACTGAAGTATTTGGGGTTTGGAATCAACTGAAGCATCTGCACTCACATTTCTCCTATCTGAGCTAAGATGACTTGAAGTCTGGGATTAACTGCAACTCTTGACCGGAGTCCTTATTTGGTCTTTCCTTGTGGCTTTGGTTTCTCACAACATGGAACTGTGACATGAAGCACACAGAGAATGAGTGATCAAATGACCAAGGCAGGAACTCCTGGCTTTTTCTAACCTAGCTTTGAAAGTCATGCAATACCACTCCCCTTGAATTTTATTGGTTACACTTGAGTCATGAAGGACAGCCCAGATTGAAAGAGAGGAGAATTAGACTCCACCCTTTGATAGGGGAATAGTAAAGTCACATTGCAGAAGAGCATAGGGGATGAGAGACGTTATCATGACCATATTTATGAAATACAATCTGCCACTATCTTTAATAAATAGTTAGAGAATTTAATTTTATTAAATCCTCAAGCAAAGGAGATGATAAGTTCCAAGTTAATACTTTGGACTTTTGCTGATTGATGCTCCAGAGAGAAAGTAATTAGAGCCTAAACCATATTGGGCAGAATTTTTGCCATTGTTTCTGGCTCAAAATTCCAAACTTTCCCAGATTGATTATCCTTCTCCCTACTATTACCAAAATTGGAGTAGGTTTTCACCCAAATTAAAAATAAACTTTGCTTAGTCACTCTCTGCTTTCAAGATTCAGAAACATCTTATACCTCTAGAAAATAATAGCAATATTTCCTACCTGATTGACTTTATAGTAGGCCATGATTAAAAAATAATCTGTATATATTGCCCTCCTCTGAAGAGCAAGTTAATCAAACATTCTTAGGCAGCTCCCACATCCTTTAATCACCAGATGTCTATTAAATATTTGAGGGCTGACTTTAGCATCAGCTGAATAATCATGACATGGACACTTACTAGTACTTAACCAGTAATAAACACTGAGGTTACCTTGCAAGTTTATAAGGAAAATGTTTTTTTTTTTTTCTTATAAGATGTTCTATTTGTCTAGTTTTCTTTTAATTTAATTTCTTTTAATTTCGCCAGTGTCACTAGAAGATTTATAAAATATTAACAAATACACATGATTTCATTTCCAAATTTGTTTACCTACTCTTCTTAGTCTCTCATTTCTACTGACTTTTTGCCACTTTGGTCTCTGAATACATGAATCTATAAAGAATATGTTGACAGAAGATCTTCAGCAATTGTCCCACCATGCTACTGTCAGATATTAATAATAAATCATGGCTTTATCTGACTGAGCCTTGGTAAGGCTTCACAATCCTGCTCTGTGTGGTGCTTCAGGGAGTCACAAATAATTGACCAGAGTTGGTATGAGAGATGAAAACCATTTATATTCTCTGCTTTTGGGGTTATTTGCCTTCAACACTCTAAGTGATCATAGTTACTAGATTTCTGGACTACAGATCAAATACACATTTGATTTTCATATAAAATAAGAAATACATATTTCTTATTTTAGTGTTTTTTATATAGACATATTTGTTCTTCCAAGGATGAAAATATATAAAAAATTAATCATATCTGGAAAAGAGAAATGGCTACATATAAGCAACATGGTGATGTTGTCTGATTAAGTTAATCTCTTTTGGGGTTTTAATGACACACACACAGATTATGGATTTTTGGTAGTGCTCATTGATTTTGTTGTTATTAATTGGCTAATGTTAGAATTTATAGTTTTACCTCAGTTTTTTTTTATTCAGTTATTAATGAGGAAATATATGGTAGCAGAAATACGGACACAAAAGATGCTGTATAATTACCCAAGGAAATTTTGCTTTCAGCTATTACTCTCAATTGCTAGAGGTAGTACGTGTGAGCTGGCATCCAAACTATCATGACACTTATGAGTTGTGGTGTTGGTGAAGGATACTGAAAGTACCATAGATTGCCAGAAGAACTAACAAATCTGTCCTGGAGGAAGTATAGCCGGAATGCTCCTTAGAAGCCAAAATGGGAGACTTACTCTCACCTACTTTGGTCATGTTGTCAGAAGGGACCATTGCCTGGAAAATGATATCATGCTTTGTAAAGTGGAGAGTCAACAAAAAAGGGGAAGGCCATCCATGAAATGGACTGACAGAGTGGCTGCAATGATGGGCTCGGGTGTGGCAAGGATTGTGAGGCTGGCACAGGACCAGACAGTGTTTTGTTCTGTTGTACATGGGGTCGCTATGAGTCAGAGGTGAATCAACAACACCTGACAACAACATGGCAATTTACAAGGAGCTCTGGCCGTACAATGGGTAAGCGCTCAGCTGCTAACCTAAATGTCAGCAGTTTGAACCCAGCTGGCACTCTATGGGAGAAAGATGTAACAGTCTGATTCCATAAAACTTCATACCCTTCAAAACCTTATATGACAGTTGTACTCTGTCCTACAGGGTCACTATGAGTCAGAATCAACTCATAATAGCTTTGTTTGTTGTTAATAGCTTTGTAAAGCTTCTTTGTAGTCTCACTGTGCATTCTTTCATCTTTATGATATGCAGAAAGGATTGTAAAATTTTCTATAAATGAAAACAAATGATAGAGCATAAGAGGAAAACAAAGCAAAAAATAAAATAAAAAATAAAAAATCATGTAGCAAACCCAAACTTCTCTATGTGATTTTGCATCTTTGTAAAAAACAAAGGTGTTAACTGGAGCTATAGTGCATGAAGCTAAAATGTTTTTCTCTATTCTTCCTTGTAATGCTTTTAATATTTTTGAAGAATGGTGCAAACAATTGCAGAAGTTTTCGCACAGCCTTCCATCTGCCAACTGCTCAGAGCTGGCAGGAATACCACCTTCTCAGGGGTGTGAGCGGAATTGATTTATACACACTGTTGGATCTGTTCCAGTGTATTTTCTCAGCCGGGACCGAGAGAGGTGTTGCAAATGAGCTGTATGTAGGCTTCTCTCTGATGTTTACTAGGTGACACGCACCAAGTAGTCTTCGAGGCACGGGTCCAGAGTGGGTATCACATTAATCAATTCATGGCAGACAGAAAGAAATGACTGTCACATTATGAAGGATGGAGACTGAGTAATGGTTAAGAATTTAGGAAAAGGCTAACTAAGCTTCGTAGGTCCTGCTGAACGTGAAAAACAATGATATGATTAAAGCCATACTTTCCCATACTGATTCAGAATTCAGGAAATGAGGAGAATGGGTGGGAGGAGGGGGAGTAAAAATTGTTCCCTTTTTATCAGCACTAAATCACACTATTTTTAATAATATAATCTACCAAAGGAGACTATTTAAGAAATTAATGAAATACTTAACAGATACTTTCTGGCTTAATTTTTCAAGTACATTATGTTAAACATTAAACTGAACTAATATTCTTCAGGTCACTAAACTTAATGCTTTGAAGCCCCTTTTTCGTAAATTGAATGTCTTGTTTTTGATAGTTGAAAAAATATATGTCTCTGAGATATTTCTAGCTTCTCATTGGGAATTTTCTCAGGCATGTTAAGCAATTCATATTGTAGGATAATTTGCTACTAATCATATATACACAATGTGTATTGTGGTTCATTTTTTGGAAGAAATATGAAAACGGCTTCATCATAATTATTTTGATATGAAAATTGAAAGTTTATATCAGTTCTCACATTCTGAATTTATTCTTGGAAAAATATCTCCATATTTATCAAATTGCCAATATGCTTCAATCATATTATGTAAATTAAACAGGAATTCTCCTGTTGCCTATATTGCTTTAAAAAACACAATGCTTAAATAAAAACAGCTTATGGACAGTGTTTCTATTGAAATATTGCAATGGTCTTACAACAACATTTTTTTTTAATTTTTTTTTTAAATTTTATTTTGATTTGGGTGAAGATTTACAGAGTAAATTCACTTTTCATACAGCAGTTCA
>NW_006922017.1:1798438-1809594 GCF_000298275.1 Orycteropus afer afer
TTATCTTCTGTGTCTGTGTTAATTGGTTTCCCTTTTCTTTGTTGAAGAGGGTCTGTGCAATCCTTCTGCCTAGTCCGCCATCTTGCCGGAACTCCTACAATAACATTTTGAGTATTATTTGAGCTCAATTTTAGATTACATATGAAACATTATTACTAATGTTAAATTCATTTCAATGATATAAAGGTCTATTAAATAGCGTAATATTCTGTAAAAACATCTTAACATGTGGGAACTGAAAGTAGGTCCTGGCTGACTTTGGAAAGAGAGGGAAACTGGACTCTACTTCACTCTAGGAGTCATCAGGATTAGAGGCAACGCAAATGCAACGCAATGCACTGCCATTCAGTTGGATCTGACTCATAGCAACCCTTCCTTGAGTTTCCAAGGTGGTGTCACGACATAAGTAGATTGCTCAACCTTCCTTCCAAGCAGTGGCTGGTGGGTTTGAACCTCCAGCCTTCTGGTTAGAGTTAAACAGCCTAAGGCACTATAACACCAAAGCTCTCATGGATTAGAGGCAGGGGAGTTAAAATCAGGGCTGAGGTGAAGTCATAGTGTCTATCTGCATTGTGGACCAACTTGAATCTCTGTATCTAAAGCCAGAACCAGAAACACATGCTCCAACAAAGAGGAGATATAAATTAACAGCAGGTGAAATGGGGGAAAAAAAAGGTGAAAAGTTCAGAAGAAAATATTGGAACTTTATACCTTTGTTTCTGTAGTTAATTCCAAAATCAAACCCACTGCTATTCAGTCAGTTCCAACTCATAGAGACTTCCACTGAGCCTTTAAGGCTGTAAATCTTTACCAGTAAATTACCTCATCTTCTTCCTGTGGAGCAGATGGTGGGTTTGAACCACTGACCTGGTTAGCAGCAGAATGTCTTACCCACAATGCCATCATTCTCAAGAACAAAACCCAGGAAATGGAAGCTCCATTCTCCCACCCAAGGTCTTTTGTGCTTGCTCCTGCTCCAGGAGCCAGGAAAGGAAGGGACCAGGAGTGGCCTCAGGGACCTCAGGAATGGCAGGATATCCTAATAAAAAGGGCCGAGAGCCAAGGCTAGGCCCCAAGCCCCCTAGAGCCATGAGTGGCCAGGGAGCACAGAGTGGCAGGTTTCAGGTAGGAATTAGGTAAGAGGAGGGTGCAGAGGTTTCCAACAGCTAAGGGAGAAAAACTTGTCTGTCAGTTTGTCATCTTATGAGGTTTTTACCTTGCTGTGAGGCTTGAGGCCGTGGCACTGATGTTTCAGACACCAGCAGAGTTGCACATGGTGCAAAGGTTTCAATGCAGCTTATAGACTAAGACAGACTAGGAAGAAGGAGGAGGCCATCCACTTCTCAGAAAGTGACCAGGGAAAACCTTATGAATAGCAAAGAAACACTGTCTAATACATTACTGGGCAATTTTATGAATAGCTTTGAAACATTGTCTGACACAGTGCAGGAAGACTAGCCCCTTGGTTTGGAAGGCACTCAAAATAGGACTGGGAAAGAGCTGCCTCATTAAAGTAGAACAACCTTAATGATATGGATAATGTACTTCTTTCAAGACCTCCATGTGCTGATGTGGCACAACTCAAATTGAGTAGAAATAGCTGCAGACATCCATTAATCATCGGACATGGAATGTACGAAGTATGAATCTAGGAAAATAAGAAGTTGTCAAAAATGAAATGCAACACTTAAGATTGATATCCTAAGCTTTAGTGAACTGAAATGGACTGGTTTTGGCCATTTTGAAACAGATAACCATATGATCTACTATGCCAGGAATGACAAATTGAAGAGGGATGGTGTGGCATTCATCATCACAAAAGATGTTTCAAGATCTGTCCTGAAGTACAATGCTGTCAGTGATAGGATAATATCCATACACCTACAAGGAAGACCAGTGAATATGACTATTATTCAAATTTATGCACCAACCAGCAAAGCAAAAGATGAGGAAATTGAGATTTTTATCAACTTCTGCAGCCTGAAATTGAATGAACATGCAATCAAGATGTGTTGCTTATCAGTGGTGATCAGAATGCAAAAGTTAGAAACAAAGAAGAGTCACCAGTAGTTGGAAAATTTGGCCTTGGTGACAGAAATCACACTGGAGATCGGATGATAGAATTTTGCAAGACCAACAACTTATTCATTGCAAATACCTTTTTGAACAACACTAACGGTGGCTATACATGTGGACTTTGCCAGACGAACTACACAGGAATCAGATTGACTACATCTGTGGCAAGAGACAATGGAAAAGCTCAATATTTTTAGCCAAAATCAGGCCAGGAGCTGATTGTGGAACAGATCATCAACTGCTCATATGCAAGTTCAACTTGAAGTTGAAGACAATTAAAACAAGTTCACAGCAGCCAAGATATGATCTTGAATATATCCCTCCTGGATTTAGACACCATCTAAAGAATAGATTTGATGTGTTGAACACCAGTGACTGAAAACCAGAAGAACTGTGGGATGACATCAAGAACATCATCCATGAAGAAAGCAAGAGGTCATTAAAAACACAAGAAAGAAAGAAAAGACCAAAATGGATGTCAGAAGAGACTCTGAAACTTGCCCTTGAGTGAAGTGTAACTAAAGCAAATGGAGGAAATGACAAGATAAATGAGCTGAACAGAAGATCTCAAAGAGCAGCTTGAGCAGACAAAACCAATTACTACAATGAAATGTGCAAAGACCTGGAGTTAGAAAACCAAAAGGGAAGAACACTCTCAGCATTTCTCAAGCTGAAAGAACTGAGGACAAAATTTAAGCCTCGAGTTTCAATATTGAAAGATTCTATGGGTAAAATATTGAATGATCCAGGAAGCCTCAAAAGAAGATGGAAGGAATACAGTCACTGTACCAAAAGTAACTGGTTGATCTTAATCCATTTTAGGAGGTGGCATATGTTCAAGAATCAAAGGTATTGAGGGAAGAGTTCGAAGCTGTGCTGAGGGAATTGGTGAGGAACAAGGCTCCAGGAATTGACAGAATACTCATCCAGATGTTTCAAAATAAGGATGCCCCACTGGAGGCACTCACTCGGTTATGCCAAGAGATTTGGAAGACAGCTACCTGGGCAACTGACTGGAAGAGATCCATATATTTACCCATCCCAAAGAAAAGTGATCCCACAGAATGTGGAAATTATTGAACAATATAGTTACTATCTTAATGCAAGTAAAATCTTACTGAATATAATTCAAAAATGGTTGCAGCAGTATATTGCCAGAATACTTTCAGAAAAGCAGGCTGGGTTCAGAAAAGGATGTGGAATGAGGGATATCATTGCTGATATCAGATGGATCTTATCTCAAAGCAAAGAATACCAGAAAGATGTTTACTGGTGTCTTATTGACTATGGAAAAGCATTTGATTTTATGGATCATAACAAATTGTGGATAATGTTGAGAAGAATGGGAATTCCAAAATACTTAATTGTACTCATGAGGATCCTATACATAGACCAGGAGGCTGTTGTTTGAACAGAAAAAGGGAACACTGCATGGTTTAAAATCAAGAAGGGAGTGTGTCAGGGTTACATCCTTTCACCATACTTATTCAATCTGCATACTGAGCAAATAATCCAAGAAGCTGGACTATATGAAGAAGAACATAGCAGCAGGATTGGAGGGAAAATCATTAACAACCTGCGATATGCTGATGACACAACTTTGCTTACTGAAAGTTAGGATGACTTGAAGTAAGTACTTACTGATGAAGATTGAAGAATACAGTCTGCAGTATGGATTATGCCTCAATATAAAGAAAACAAAAATCCCCACAACTGGACCTATAAGCAGCATCATGATAAATGGAGAAAAGATTGAAGTTGTCAAAGACTTCACATTGCTTGGTTCTACAATCAACAGCAATGGAAGCAGCAGTCAGGACATCAGATGACATATAGCACTGGGCAAATTTGTTGCAAAGGAGCTCTTTCAAGTGCTGAAGAGCAAAGATGTCTCCTTGAGGTGCACCTGACATAAGCCATGGTATTTTCAATTGCCTCATATGCATGTGAGAGCTGGACAATGAATAAGACCAACAAAGAACTGATGTTTTTGAGCCGTGGTGTTGGTGAAGAATGCTGAAAGTACCATGGACTACTAAAAGAACTAAAAGATCTGTCCTGGAGAAAGTGCAGCCAGACTTCATCTCACATACTTTGGTCATGTTGTCAGAAGGCAGCATTTCCTGGAGAAGAATGTCATGCTTGGTGAGGTGAAGGGTCAATGAAAGAGTGGAAGGCCCTCAACAAGATGACACAGCGGTGGCGGCAGTGGGCTCAAGTGTAGCAAAAATTGTGGAGCTGGCTCAGGACCGGGTGTTGTTTCCTTCTGTTGTGCATAGGGTTGCTGTGGGTCAGAGATGACGTGATGGCACGTAACAACAACTCCTCCAAACCTCTGGCCTTCTACTCTCCCTTATGATATGCTCCAGCTGGTCCCACACTCAATCCTCTTCCTTCCCTCTCCACCTTCTTACCATACAAGACATGCTATTTTTAATGGTTATTTCTTACTTGCATTACCCTCCTATTAAATACCTCTGTATATTATAAAGCCTTCAATAAATGTCACTTCCTCTGTGATGTTCAACATGGAAACCTGGATCAAAGTTATATGTTCCTTTCTCTGTGTCTTTTCTAGAGAAGCAAAACCAGTGATGCTTATTTCATACACATATATGAGAGAGATTTATCTAAAATAAATTGCTTATGCAGTAGTAGAGACTGTCAAGTTCGAAGCCCATGGGCCAAACATCAAGCTGAAAGCTTCTGACTCATGAAGCTGCAGGGGCTAAAGAACCCAAGATTGGCACACAAAACAGCAGGCTCCTGTCTTCAGAGGCTGACAAATCCAAGATTGGCAGATAAAATATCAGATTGGTTGTTCACAGCCTATGAAGGCATCAAGCCCAAGGTCAGCGGGCAATATGGCAGGCAACTGGTTCATGTGAAGGTTATGATGAGCCAGTTGCAGAATCCCAAGAAAAAAGCCAGAGCCCTTTCACAGAGCTTTTCCATATATACCAAAAGCAAGTCACAACCTAGAGAAAACTCCCTTTCAACTGATTGACTGCTCATAGCAGATCTCATCATGGAAGTTATGACATTATATCAGATCTAATCATGGGGGATGTTTACATCATAACTGCTGAACCACTTAGAATCATGGTCCAGTCAAGTTGACACATAACTTTTAACTATCAAATTGTGCATCTGTTAACATCTCTACTGTTTCATGTATCAGTTCACATTGTAATTACTTGTATATGTGTCTGTCTTCCCTTTTAAACTTCCAACTCCTATAAGGCAAAAATTTTATGCTTTATATACTCATATCATTGGTGCTTGACATATAGTAGGGATTTTTTAACAGATTATTTAGAGGAATTATGTTGTATTCCATTAATTTTCTTCTATTTCCAGGAGGCAAATTATAAAATTTTTACAAAATTTCGAGGTTTAAAGGAAAAAAACAAACAAACAAAACAAACAGTTCCTACACTGAGCATAGTGTTTCTGAGATGTGAGATGCTCTTAAACAAATAAATAGAAATACAGGAAGACTAACTTTATATATATGCCTACTTCTCACTTATCTACTATCTTGTTATATGACATTTAACATTTACAATAGTAAAAAGTCTACTATCTGACAGTTGTGCACATTAATGATTTTGTGCATTGTGTCTGGTAGTAATGAACACTGAGATGAAAGGACAGAGCAAAGCTGGTTGTGATGGTTAAGGTTTGTGTAAACTTGGCTGGGCCATGAGTCTCAGTGGTTTGGTAGTTATGTAATGATGTAATTTGACATTTATGGAATGATGTAACTTGACAATTATGTACTTATGTAATTTGGTAGTTGTGCAATGATGTAGTCATCCTCCATCCTCCATTTGGAATCTGATGCTCTCATTCTATATTTTTGCATAGCAAGGATTTTTACATGATGACCTGGTCTTTGGAACATAAACATGTCAGTAAATAAGGAGTGCTATAATACTATTAACAACAGAAACAAAATAAAAATATAATCTTACCATTTTAACACAGATATTGCTATTTTTCTCATATTCTTTTCCAGAACTTGTTCATTTACATAATTTGTGTGTTGTTGGTTTTTAAAGCCTGTTATTTTCACTTAATAGCATGTCATAAATATTCCTCCAGATATTTTCATTGTCTAAAAATTATCATGTGTAGTGATTTCATAATAGTCCATGTGTTCTACTAGGTTTAAATAAATGGACATTGAAACCTGACCTGCTGATTATCCGTTTTTTTTTTTCCTTCCTAAATCACCTTAATATAAAACATATTTTACAAAATATACAAATAAAGATAAACATCATGTAAGATTCCATTTCTGTGATAGCCTACTTTACCTGCAAGGCTAAACATTGTTCTGAAGACTCTGATCAGATTTCAGACATCAACTTTTGAGAACATGTTAATGATATTAATAGAAACAAAATGTTTTTGACCAGATGATTATCATCTGACCACAGAGTAAAAAGTTTGAATATCTTACAAATGTCTTGCAAAAATCTAAACCCTTTGTATAGAGATAGAAATGTGCTTGTTCTTTAAGTATAAACAGTCCCTGGACAACAGATGAGTTCCATTCTTGTATGTCTCAAGTTGAATTATTACACAAGTTGGAACAGTTAGGTACAGTTTGTAGCTAATGTCAGTCAAATGTTTGGCTTAGTATATAGTATATAATGTACTTTTCTATGCATAAAAAAATTAAAGAAACACTTCTATATACAGTAAAACATCTTTAACATAATAATACAGTAACAATAATGCAATGTTTGATGTGTGTTGCAGAGTAGCTCCTGTTTGTTATCATGAACCACTGTATGTACCTCAGGAGCTCGGGTGGCATTGTGGTTAAGGCATTTGGCTGTGCTTTGGTTACTTTGTGCTGCTCTAACAGAAATTACCACAACTGGGTGGGTTTAACAAACCGCAGTTTATTCTCTTACAGTTTGGAGGCTGGAAGTCTGAGTTCAAAATGCCAGGCTCCAGGGACTAGGTGAAAGCCCCTTGACCCAGGGCTTCAGCTCTACCTCTTGCTCCTGGCCCACTGAAGCTGGAAGCTTTCTTCACTAAGGCAGTTACTGACTGCTGATGATGACAAACCCAAGGTTGACAAGTAAAAAGGCACAGTTCTGATATTACTAAACCACACAACAGGCCATTGATTCAAGTCCATTTAGAGTCCCAAGATTGGCAGACAACATGGCAGGCTTTTGAATAACTACTTAGCTACATGCAGTGTTCAAGCCTGCCAAAAACTCCAGACCGATCCTAAATCTCATATACTGGGAGTAGAGCACAACCCTAAGACAGCTACTTAGCTGCTCACAGTAGATTCTACCATGGAGATGATTACCAGTCTCATCATGGGGAATCCATGCCCAGCCTGCCCAGACACTCAAAACCAGGCTGACCCAAGTTGACACATAACCTTAACTACCACAGGTTGCTAATCAAAAGGTTGGTGATTAAAACCTTGGAAAGGGAGAAAGATGAGGCTGTCGGCTTCTGTAAAGATTTATAGACTTGGAAACACTATGGGGCAGTTCTACTTTGTCTGGAAGGGTTGCTATGAGTCAGAATTGACACAACGAAAGTGGTGTTTGCTATGTACCTTGGGCTGGTAGGATGTGGGTAGCTGAGGCTAGTTGTTGCCAAGGTGAGGTGGACATGATCCAATGAGATGCTGGTGCTGATGGATTGACACAGCCCAGGATGGGTGGAAATGCTGCTGTGTTGCATGGACTCCAGGCAGTATGCAACTGGCTGACATGTGCTGCATAAGCTAGATGCCCAAGAACTGCCACATGCAGATGTTTAACAGGTAAGGGACCCAGCCTGGACTTCAGAAAGTCTGAAGTGAGGTGTGACTAGCTATCAGTCGGGAGAGAACCATAGCTAGGTTTCAATTCCCTTCCGGCACTGACTAATTAGGTGCTTCTCCTGATTTCTTATCTTAGTTCATATTGTGCCTGCAAGGCCCAGTAGGTGCCCAGAATTGTCACTTTCCTTTTTCTTACCTTATCAGTTTCATAAGCAATTGCAGGTTGAGGGGAGTGAATTAGAATTTAGTAGCAGAAACTGATAAATTTAGCTATCTACCTTGTTCTTAGATATCTAAATTCATCAGTTTCTGCTACTGAATTCTAATTCACTCCCCTCAGCCTGTAATTCCTACCTTGCTCTTAGGAGTTCTGGTGGTGCAGTGCCTAAGGTATTTGATTGCTAATCAGAAGGTTGGAGGTTCAAACCCACCAGCCACTCTTTGGATGGAAGATTGAGCAATCTGCTTCCATAGTGTTACCGCCTCCAAAACCAAAGGAGTGGTCGCTGTGAGTCAGATCTGACTTGAAGGCAATGAATTTGTTTTTTTGGTTTTACCTTGTTCTTAGTAGAACTCTGGTACCAGTTTATTAATGAGCCATGAATTGTTATTGAACACTTTATGAGGGTTGGTTTGTAACTAAAAGTTGTGCGTAAGTCAGATTCTTCATAACCTGGGAACTGCCTGTATTCAGCTTCTTTATCTGACCTTGCTCTTTCAAAGATGCACTTGCTACAGAATGTCAGTCCCTAATGAGGCCTAAAGTAATTGAGGCTGATTGAGCTGGCAAAATGCTGCCTAATTAGAATGATAAATGGAAATGGCTGATCAAGAATGGAGGAGTGACTGTCACAGAGGGCATTGAACAAGGTCATTTGGTCCAAGAGGACCACCTATTCTGTCCCTATCTCAGCCCCCCAAAATAATGACCGTCCTTCATGCCATGTGATGATGTGTGCTATCTCTGAGCAGAGAACTGTCTAACTCTGCTTTCTTAGGCAAAGTGAAGTGGGGGGTTAATGACTTCCTGGGTAACTCGTTCAAAATAAAAACTGAAAGCAAATACTTTGAGAATATATAATTCTCTGTTTATTAAGAGTGCAGATTTATGAATGCACTTATTCTCTAAACAAATACTGAATACCTCATAACCACTCCATAAATTCTATCTTTCTAAACTTTCTGTACTACATGAGAGGAACATAAAACAACGTCAGATGTCTGAAAGGCAACAAAAACATTAGAATCTGAAGCACACTTAATTAATCTTTTTATTTCTTAAGTGTATCTATAAGAAATATTTGAATTTGATGATTTCAGCAGGCCTTATTTTCCTTTGAAATAAACACCAATTTTGTTCAAGCTGATATGGTTGTAAACTTATAAAGATACACTCATAATTATTTTAATAGGAATGTAGTTTTAACTCATCTTATTTAGTAATACTTTCTTTATTTTCCATAATCTTGAAGTAAATGTTTTGAGAGAAAGCTGAAACTCTTCCTACTATGCCATATTTAAGCTTTTAGTAGAAATCTTTCTTAAATATACAGTATGTCCATCACAACACCTATCCCTAATTTTCCTAATACAGCCCTTAATGGCTTATGGCTATTATCTAGGATAGCTCATACTTGGGGCTAAGGGCATCATTTTAATATTTATGTATAGTCTCCAGCTTCAGAGAACATCTAACTGATGCTGAGTGTAAGTGAAACTTTAACCTCATATCTACAATCTGAGTCTGGCAAAAAGAATCTGAAATAAAGGACAGATGCAGGAGCTCTGGTAGCATAGTGGCTAAGGCACTTGACTGCTAACCAGAAGGCTGGCGGTTCAAACCCACCAGCCACTCCTTGGAAGGAAGGTTGGGCAATCCTACTTTCGTAGTGATACTGCCTCGGAAACCCAAGGAGGGGTCGCTATGAGTCAGGGCTGACTCGACGGCACATAACAACAACAACAACGTAGCCTATGCACACACACCAAAAACAAATGGAAAATAGTAAGGAAAATAGCTAAACATTTGTGTTTGGAAAAATAATTAATAAGAATTAACACTTAAAACAAATAATTCAGTAAATGACATTTGCCAATAGATATTATCCCATACCACTAAAAATTCATTCATTAATGTGTCTGTCATTTCTTTCAGTGGCTGAAGAAGCAGGATGTTTTCCTGGTTCACCTTTCCTAGTGGTCCTTTCTGTACCCTTCTACCTCTATCATCTTTCATAAGGTTTCAGTGAGATACAACCTTTCAAGATCCACAGATAAGTACACCATCTCCCTGGTATTCACAGTTGTGTGCTTGACTCTCTGAGTTATTCTGTAATTCATTACCTTTAGGAGGGAATGGTTAAGAGTAGATTATTTTTTGTCAGTGTGGCCTGATCTCCAATATTATCCCTTCCATTTACTAGTTATGTGTTTTGGGGCAAGTTTTATAACCTCCATAAAATGAACATAATGATGTCCAGTTCATTGGCTTGTTTTAAAGGTTAAAAAAGATAATGTGTCTAAAAACATAGCATGGTGGCTGGTGCACAGTACTCCGGAAGTGGTAGATAATGATGTTGCTTACATATTTAGTAGAGGAAATTGGGAAATGACTAAAAGCTGGGGATCTATAAGAATCACTTAGTGATCTTGTTAAAATATAGATTCTGATTCAGTATATCTTGGGTGAAAATGCAAATTATCAGTGGGGTTCAAACCAAAATGAACCAGTTTGATGTCCTGGAATAAAACTTTTCTTTCTGTCTTGCCATTCCCCCACATCTCCACTGCTCATCACTCAGTTCCAGATATATATATATATATTTTTTTTTCCCTTCTGGCAAAGAATCACTTCCAGTGTCTGTCTCTTTGGTGACTTTTCGGTCTTCATCAATCTGCAGCCCCCACCACCTCTCCTCCCAGCTGTCATACTGCCTGCCCCTCCTTATCCCATTGAACATCCTCTGTCATATTGCCAGTTCTTCTTCCACTGACATTAGGCATGACTAAAGCTGTCAGTCATCTCTTCCAGGCTCACTTATATCCACTTTACAAATGTATTAGACAGTCTCTGCTTTTTGAAATTGAATACATTGAATGGAAGCTTTTCTTGATGACTCAGGGTCATGTCCATGAACACCAATTATTGTTCTTTCCTATACAGCTATAGGATCCATTGAAGTATATAGGTGGCTTGTGTCTATCCTAAATGGATTTTTTTTTATTTTTATTTTTTTTTATTAGGATTTGGGTGAAGATTTACAGAGTAAATTCA
>NW_006922017.1:1816283-1824664 GCF_000298275.1 Orycteropus afer afer
ACCCCTCCTTGGGTTTCCGAGGCAGTATCACTACGGAAGTAGGATTGCCCAACCTTCCTTCCGAGGAGTGGCTGGTGGGGTTGAACCGCCAGCCTTCTGGTTAGCAGGCAAGTGTCTTAGCCACTATGCTACCAGAGCTCCTATGTTGTACAATTATATACTCTTTCTTTCATGTATACTTCTACTAGTTTCTCTTTCATTTGTTTGTTATCATAGGAAAGAGTAGTAAGGATCTCATGGTGCAATGTTAACAGCCAGTGTATTTGTATTCAGAATATAACTTTCCCTCCTGAATAAGATGCACTTCAATAGCACATCCAATCAGAAAATTATAATTCTAACTTTCTGCCAACTTTTTGTTCAATTGTATTTTATTTGTGATTGTATTGTTATTTCTTCAAACCTACTTTAGAATAAAGTAGAATAAATATTATATATAAATGAAAATGATGAAATAGTTTTTAATACCAAATTGTTTTAATTTTCAGTTTCAGTCAATGCCAACTGCTATCATCTCTCTGTGGTGATTATTGTAGCAATACTCCTTTTTGGGTCATTTCAAATCTTTCGGGAAAAAAATTAAGTCAGGCAAAAAAAAAAACAGTTAAGTTCATTTACCTGCCCCCTTCCTTGTCAGTATTTGCTCTTGGAGATAATGTTTTAAAAGAGACTGCTTCAAAGCAAATAGCAATGTTGCAGTCCTTGACATTTGGGTAGAGCAGTGAAGTATCGGTCACTACAAGGCAGCATGCAATAAGCACAGTGATAACACCCAAAGTGATGAAGGTAAAAACATCCTATAATCCTCATTAAACATACTTATTTCCAAACAAGTTCAAAATCATGCCTCAGTATAATAGCTCATTATATACAACTCCCCTTCTGAAATTCATAATTTGTTGTCCACTCAGTTAATAGTTCTAAACAGAAACCTCAGTGACATCCGAGTCTTTTCTAGTCTTACTTTCTACATCGTGTTGAGTCTTACACCTATTTAATAAATAATTTATTCCCTGCTTTCCATCTTTTACCTCACTCCCTTGTTTCAGTCCCTTCATCACCTCTCACCTGCACAGTTTCTAGCAATTCACCCAAGTGATCCACCATCTATACTGCTATGACTTATTTCATAAAATGAAATTCTGATCTTATTACTCCTTGACACATCTTAATTCTTTTCCGTGTAGTAGATGACCAACTTGGAATTTATTAATAGGGCATGGCAAAGCTATAATGATCTTGTCATTCCCCACCTTTGCAGCTCTGTTTCCCAGCACTTCTTGTATGTGGACTGGGCTATAATGGCAAATCTTTCTCACCTGTATCACATATACCTGCCTGTTTTGCTGTGTCTTTTTACTCACTCTAAGGTAGAACCAAACACTACCATTTCTTTGTTTATATAGCATTGTAATATACATACTACTAACTTATTGACCACTGTGTCATTTTACAATTATGTGTATGTGTACTTCTTCAATAAGTAGAATAAATGTAATTTTAGAATAAGATGGGCTTTGGGAACTAGATAGATAGGGAGTCCTATCAGGTTCTTTCACTTTCCAAGCATATCCTAAACAAGTAGATAAAAGAGAGAGAGAGAGGGAATACATATTCTGAAGGATAGTGGGTTCTAGGACAGCATTATAGAAGAATACATTGGAGAAGGTTTGCTTTCCCAATGGGTGAGTATAAAGATGGTAGACCATATACAGGATTAATAATCACTAAACATAGCTTTAGTGATTATTGACTAGAAGAGATCCATATTTGTGCCCATTCCAAAGAAAGGTGATCCCACAGAATGTGGAAATTATAGAACAATATCATTAATATCGCACACAAGTAAGATCTTACTGAAGATAATTCAGAAACGTTTGCAGCAGTATATTGACAGAGAACTTCCAGAGGTTCAAGCCGGATTCAGAAGAGGACGTGGAACAAGGGATATCATAGCTGTTGTCAGATGGATCTTGGCTCAAGTCAAAGAATACCAGAAAGATGTTTACTTGTGTTTTATTGACTATGCAAAGGCATTTGATTGTGTGGATCATGACAAATTATGGACAACATTGAGAAGAATGGGAATTCCCGAGCACTTGATTGTACTCATAAGGAATCTGTACCTTGACCAGGAGGCTGTCGTTCGAACAGAACAAGGGGACACTACATGGTTTAAAATCAAGAAGGGAGTGCATCAGGGTTGTATCCTTTCTCCACACTTATACAATCTATATGCTGAGCAAATAATCTAAGAAGCTGGACTATATGAAAAAAAAAGTGGTATCAGGATTGGAGGAAGAATCATTAACAACTTGAGATATGCAGATGATACAACTTTGCTTGCTGAAAGTGAGGATGACTTAAGGCACCTACTGATGAAGGTTGAAGAATACAGTCTGCAGTATGGATTACGTCTCAATATAAAGAAAACAAAAATCCTCACAACTGGACCAATGAGCAGCGTCACAATAAATGGAGAGAAGATTGAGGTTGTCAAGGAATTCACGTTGCTTGGTTCTACAATCGATGCCAACGGAAGCAGCAGTCAGGACATTAGACGACATGTAGCATTGAGAAAGTCAATTGCGAAGGATCTGTATCAAGTGCTGAGGAGCAAGGATATCTCCTTGAGGACTAAGGTGCGCCTGACACAAGCCATGATATTTCCAATCGCCTGGTATGCATGTGAGAGCTGGACAATGAATAAGGAAGACTGAAGAAGAGTTGATGCTTTTGAGTTGTGGTGCTGGTGAAGCATGCTGAAAGTACCATGGACTGCTAAAAGAACTAACAGATCTGTCCTGGAGGAAGTGCAGCCAGAATGCTCCTTGGAAGCAAGAATGGCCAGACTTCGTCTCACCTATTTTGGTCATGTTGTCAGAAGGGACCATTCCCTGGAGAAGGATGTCATGCTTGGTAGGGTGGAGTGTCAACGAAAGAGGGGGAGGCCTTCAACGAGATGGATTGACACGGTTGCTGCGATGATGGGCTCAAGTATAGAAGGGATTGTGGGGCTGGCACGGGATCGGGCAGTGTTTCATTCTGCTGTTCATGGGGTCGCTATGAGTCGGAAATGACTCGAGGGCCCTTAACAACAACAACAACAACAAACATAGCTTTTTAAAAATCTGACATATTCTTTCACTCAACAAACATTTGTGTGCCTACACATACCAAGGATACAATGGTAGCGATAACAAAGTAAGTAGACTAGGTCCTTGTCTGTATGAAGGTTTCACTTTGCTTTTGGATAAATATTTGTTATCTTCATATACCATCTTCAGTAGTCCCACTACTGAAGCACAGTACCAATACAGACTACTCAATACATATTTGTGACCCCTCTTTAGGTTTCTGAGGCAGTATCTCTACAGAAGTCGATTGCCCAATCTTCCTTCTGAGGAGTGGCTGGTGGGTTTGAACTGCCAGCCTTCTGTTTAGCAGTCTAATGCCTTAGAAACTACACCACCAGAGCTCCCACATATTTGCTAGTTTAACTAAATAAATTATAAAACACAGAGTTGATTTTTGCATGGAATTGTAAAAAATGCGTGAAATAAAACAAACATACTCTATCAAGATGATCATTTTTCTAACCCAGTAGTTTTTGGAGTGAATGTTCCTAAGTATTTCCCTCCACTGAAGTTTCTTTTTGTATCAGACTTAAAATGTAGTGAAGCAATCCAAGGAAATCAATCAATATATACTGCTAATAGCAGACATCAAAATCTTCAGCATCTTTAACATTATTATATGTTCCAATTTTTAAACTAGTAGGAATTTGACAAGAGAGAACACAATGTAGAAAGGATTCACACCTGGTCTCCTTGGTTATTGAGGAATAGTCAAACATATAATAATCTAAGTGTACTGAAAAACAATGTAGGAGTTGCAAGTGTACTATTTAGCCAAATAATGACAGAGAGGAATAAAAGTATTAGACTGAAAGATTTTAATATTATCTTTGTCACAATAAGCATTGTTATCAACAACCAGATTTGTTGACTATCTACTCTGTGTGCATATGTACTAATGTTTTATTACTTTCTTAAAAATAAAATGCGAGATTCTTAGCCATATAAGGCTTACAATATAATAAAAGTGATGAGAAATATACTCCAGTTGTACCAATAGACACACTTGTATATATAAACATAATGGTTGAGCTATAGTTAACTTCTAGAAACTGATCAGTATGAGGACATATCAGCTACTCAGTATTTAATGCTGTTGTTGACACATAAGTTATCAACTTGATGGCTTATTTTCTTATGCGTGATCAGTTTTTGTTGTTATTATATGCTGTCGAGTTGGAGCTGACTCATAGTGACCCCTCCTTGGGTTTCTGAGGCAGTATCAGTAAGGAAGTAGATTGCTCAACCTTCCTTCTGAGGAGTGGCTGGTGGGTTTGAACTGCCATCCTTCTGGTTACCAGTCAAGTGCCTTAGGTGCTATGCTACCAGAGCTCCCGATCAGTTTTTGAGTTGGTATTATAAATGCAACTAGAAATATGACCTAATCTGCATATGGACCACCTAAATGTATCCTAATCCTCAACTTCTACTAGTAAGCAAGTAGATATATATATAGGAGAAAATGGATGACCATATTGAAATATTCTCATGGCTCCACCCAACTAAACAACTACAAACATATATCTTGTTAGAAAATGAGCCGAGAGATCAGTTTTATCTACTAATGTTGTTGTTGTTGTTGTTATTTGCTGTCAAGTCGGACCCGACTCATAGCGACCCTTCCTTGGGTTTCCGAGGCAGTATCACTACGGAAGTAGATTGCCCCATCTTCCTTCCGAGTAGTGGCTCTACTAAAGAGGAAAAAAATGTGATTTGTGATATTTAACTGGGTACAGTTCAGTGACTTTATTATTAGAAAAAGTCTGACATTAAGCAAAGAAATATTTTCTTTTCATAAAATTATTAGAAGTCAAAGGAAACATCTTCCTGGCCAATGAAAACAAATATGAACAAAGCATTTGGCACTGTTTTAGGAAGGTTGTGCTTAGGGGCGTGATGAACTACTTAACTATTTTTTCCAATGTGCATGTGTCCCCCTTTCTCAAGATAGTTTCTCTGAGTGGCATATCACCTTCAGTTGACTTTTCTTTTACAATCTGTGTCATCCAGGGACCAGTATCATCAAATAGGACAGCATTGTGGGTATGCCAGAACCACATTTTTGCTGTATTTATCTGCTCTGACATGACCATTTGTGTTGTGTGCACAGCTTCAACCTTTGTGATTAAAATTAGATGAAAATCAGAAGCAGCAAACTAATTCCTTTGTTAGGTAAATATGGAGCCACCACTGTGTATTTCTAGCTGTAATTGGTAAGAAAAAAGGATGAGCAGAAACAGAGGACAAGAAAAAAAAGGAGGTCACTGCTGAAGAAATCTGATTCCAGTGGCGATAATAACATAAAATAATTTTTCTCATAGAATTTTGTTTGGAAAGTGCACTGGAGGAAGCAGAAGGATTAGGAAATCTTGCCAGTCACTGCTGGGTACTGCTAAAGGCAAGTTCATTGAAGTTTCAGTTCAAAACTGCTAAGGCTTAATAAATCTCTGTGGGTAGATTTATCTCATAATTGCAGATCATATTTAGAGGACTGGGCTAATTAGACTTGATTTGTATATGCTTTAGGCTCAATTGAAAGTCAGTGTTTTCTTTGTTGCTTCAAAATGGTTCTTTGTTAATGTGGAAAGAGGTAACTTTTGCATAAGCTAGATTCTAAAACACAACTGTGTTGATCATCTTTAGATTAGAATACCATGCTGCTCTGCAGTTATGAAATATTGTCACTTTTCTAAACAAATAAAAGATGCTGATGTCTTATGTCTATGATTTGTGGTAAAAAAAAAAAAATGTGATATTTAGAGATAAATCTGAAAGAGAAGCCAAGAAGGTATTTATGCCAAGCAGAGTTACATGTTCATAAAGAAACAAAAGGAAAACAATAATAATAATAATAATAAAAATTTCTTTGTACACCGCTCTTTGTTCAAAAGGGTCACTCTGGATAACTGATTAATTATTAAAAAAAAAAAAAAAAAAGGCAAGCCTAAAATGCTGCAACTCCTTGTAATAAAAACCATGATACCTTTGAATATCTCAATTAGCATAGATACAAATATGACTTATGTTATATGTTGTCTCCCTTACTAGGGTTATTATTATTTAAATTTCACATTACTATTCATCCATGTGGATTTTTGCCTTTGAATTACCATAATGTTTCTCTTGGTCCTCATTATGGTATCTCTATGCATATGCTGCTTATTGTTAATGTGGCTACATTTTAGCATCAGTTCAATTATGGTTGAACTCTACTGTCATTTAAAGTACACTGCATAGCAATCTTTGTGCAATATAACAAAGTTCCTCCTAATTCAGTTTGTTTTTGATATTATAGATGGGGCCAAGAACAGGATGTGAATTTTGATATTTTCTTTGTGCCTCTCTTGTCCTGAAAAGTATTTTCTAATCCTCCTCTCCACGCTAATCTTATGAATGAACAAGCCATATGTACGGATACATGGTCAATTTAGAAGTCTTCAGGAAGTCTCTCTCTAAGCTCAGAGTGATAGTGCCCCACTCCCATTCTCTAATCATGTGCTATCTGATTCTCACCAGATTTCCCTTAGGTAAACATTAATATCCAGAGTTAAAATGAAGTTGACCTTTATATATATTAAGCCAAATTAATCAATTTATTTTATTTCTCCCCAACTTCTAAATAAAGTGATTTTCCTATAGAGACCTCAATTCCCCATATTAGAAGGAGTCTTTGATTCCCCTCCCTATCACCTTCCTAATCATCCCAGATTGTTTTCCCAAGTATATCCCAAGATGTACTTTAACTCCTACTGTGGATGCCAGCTGCCTTAATGAGAGAAAAGATTATGTCTAGAGGTGAGGGTTCTGACAAGTGGGAAGATGGAGTGTGAGCAGTAACAGTCTGGGACAGAGACAAAGAAAGAGAGAAGAGAGAGAGTAGAAATTCAATGGGAAGATTTTCAGAATTGTGTGTTAATAGGAAAACAATAAAATTGGCTTGGGATGATAAGTGCCTAAGTGTGCAGAGTCATTTCTGTGACACATAGAATAAGAAAAAGATGAACTTGGCCTCACAAAGAGAAAGCTGAACATTCTGTGGGATAAACTTGTACACTGATGGGAGGAACACTGATGGGAGCAATTGTAGATGAATCATGGACTTCTTTTCTTTCCATAACTTCGTGTCTCTCATTTTTGAGTCCTTGTTCAGCTCTAACATTAATTAATTTATGTTTCTACTCCCAAACACTCTCAATGTCTCATTATGTAGTTTGGGTATAGTGAATTACTTATTATGGTTCTTCTAGCCATGGTTTTTGTAGCACTCACCAAATGACTGGGTGGGACTATGCAAATGTAAGGTTCTTGTGGCCCACCAGGGAATTGGATAGTTTGTTAGTAATGTAAATAAGGTACATGGCACTCTTGTAGGGGTGAGGCCATGAAAATAAGTTTATGGAACCATAATGTGGGGATTGGTCAGTTTTGTCATTCCACTAGATATAAATTATGCTCCCTTACAGGCAGAAGGGCAGTCAGCCACAGGGATCCAGGTGAGGAGAGGGAGCCCAGGTATGCCCAAGGCAGCAGGATGGGAGAGAGGAAGAAAGGCGATTAAAAGGCCCAGGAACCCAGACAGAGGAGCAGTCAGCTGCAGGAATCCAGGTGAGGAGAGAGAACCCAGGCACACCCAAAGCAGCAGGGTGGGAGAGTGGGACAAAGGGATTAAAAGGCCCAGGAACCTGGACAGAGAAGCAGTCAGCTGCAGGGACCCAGGTAAGGGTGGTATGAGAGGTTTCCAACAGGGACACAAACTTGTTTGTCGGTTTGTCCTACTGTGGTGATGTGTTGATGTGAATTTTGAGGCTGAGCCACTGGTGTTTCAAACCCAGCAAGACGCACATGGTGCACAGGTATCATCCCAGCTTACAGACTAAGACAGACTAGGAAGAAGGAAGAGGCTGTCCACTTCTCAAAGAATTGGCTAGGGAAAACCTTATGAATAGCAAAGAAACACTGTCTGCTACATTACCACGCAACTTTATGAATACTCCAGTTAGGTTAGAAGGCTCTCAAAATAGGACTGGGAAAGAGCTGCATCATCAGAGTAAACCCAGCCTTATTCATATGGACAAGGTAAAGCTTTCGAGACCTCCATCTACTGATGAGGCACCACTCAAATTGAGGAGAAACAGCTGCAGACATCCATTATTCATCGGAACATGGAATGTACGAAATATGAATCTAGGAAAATTGGAAGTTGTCAAAAATGAAATGGAATGCATAAAGATTGATATCCTCAGC
>NW_006922017.1:1825339-1826967 GCF_000298275.1 Orycteropus afer afer
TAAAACAAGTCCAAGAGAGCCAAAATATGATTTTGAATATATCCTCCTGAATTTAGAGACCATCTAAAGAATAGATTTGATGCATTGAACACCAACGACCGAAAACCAGAAGAATTGTGGGAGGATATCAAGGACATTATCCATGAAGAAAGCAAGAGATCACTAAAAAGACAACAAAAGAAGAGAAGACCAAAATGGGTAACAGAAGAGACTCTGAAATTTGCCCTTGAGTGGAGAGTAGCTAAAGCCAATGGAAGAAATGACAAGATAAAAGAGCTGAACAGAAGATTTCAAAGAGCAGCACGAGTAGACAAAACCAATTACTATAATGAAATATGCAAAGACTTGGAGTTTGAACACCAAAAGGGAAGAACACGCTCAGCATTTCTCAAGCTGAAAGAATTGAAGAAAAAATTTAAGCCTCAAGTTGCAATATTGAGAGATTCTATGGGCAAAATATTGAATGATGCAGGAAACATCAAGAGAAGATCGCAGGAATATACAGAGTCACTGTAGAAAAAGAACTGGTCAATCTTCATCCATTTCAGGAAGTAGCATATGGTCTAGAACCCATGGTAATGAAGGAGGAAGTCAAAGCTGCAATGAAAGAGTTGGTGAAGAACAAGGCTCTGGGAAGTGACGGAATACCCATTGAGATACTTCAACCAATGAGTGCCCTATTGGAGGCACTCACTAGGTTATGCCAAGAGATTTGGAAGACAGCCACCTGGCCAACTGATTGGAAGAGATCCATATTTGTACCCATTCCAAAGAAAGGTGATCCCACAGAATGTGGAAATCATTGAACAATATCATTAATATTGCATGCAAGTAAGATCTTACTGAAGATAATTCAAAAACCTTTGCAGCAGTATATCGACAGAGAACTTGCAGAGGTGCAAGCCAGATTCAGAAGAGGACGTGGAACAAGGGATAAAGGGATATCATAGCTGCTGTCTGATGGATCTGGGCTCAAGGCAAAGAATACCAGAAAGATGTTTACTTGTGTTTCATTGACTATGCAAAGGCATTTGATTGTGTGGATCATGATAAATTATGGATAACATTGAGAAGAACTGGAATTCCCGAACACTTGATTATACTCATGAGGAACCTGTACCTTGATCAGGAGGCTGTCATTTGAATGGAACAAGGGACACTACATGGTTTAAAATCAAGAATGGAGTGTGTCAGAGTTGTATCCTTTCCCTACACTTATTCAATCTATATGCCGAGTAAATAATCCAAGAAGCTGGACTATCTGAAAAAAAAACATAGCATCAGGATTGGAGGAAGAGTCATTAACAACCTCAGATATGGAGACAATACAACTTTGCTTGCTGAAAGTGAGGATGACTTGAGGCACTTACTGATAAAGGTTGAAGAATACAGTTTGCAGTATGGATTACGTCTCAATATAAAGAAAACAAAAATCCTCACAACTGGACCAATGAGCAGCATCACAATAAATGGAGTGAAAATTGAGGTTGTCAAAGAATTCACGTTGCTTGGTTCTACAATCGATGTCGATGGAAGCAGCAGTCAGGACATTAGACAATGTGTAAGCTTTGGGAAGTTCAACTGCGAAGGAACTGTTTCAAGTGCTGAGGAGCAAGGATGTCTCCTTG
>NW_006922017.1:1827725-1830878 GCF_000298275.1 Orycteropus afer afer
AGGATTGCCCAACCTTCCTTCCGAGGAGTGGGTGGTGGGTTTGAACCGCCAGCCTTCTGGTTAGCAGTCAAGTGCCTTAGGCACTATGCTACCAGAGAGCTTTGTAACACTTGTTCAAGCAGGGCAGAAGCCTGGCTGATAGTATAAGGGCCAAAGAGCATAGCTGAGAGGAGATTATCCCAACCGTAGAACTGTATGCTGAGCATTTCTGAACCTGAATTATAACCTGTTGTTTCCCTAAACAACAGTTCTGTGTGGTCATTACAAGGAATTATTGAACCCAGCAGAGAGGTACTGAGTGCCTTGGGAGGGATGGTTGGTGTCAAAGTTGGTAAAATGGTAGGAGGGTGGTGGCATGTCTGACTTTGGCCTCATGGGAATTAGCTTTGGACTGATGTTGTTGACCTTTCTCTCTCCCCCTTGTGAAGCTAAGAGAAGGTCAGATGATGCCACCCCCATGAACTTTTTGCACTAATTTTACCTGAAATAA
Organism: Orycteropus afer afer; assembly: GCF_000298275.1. Taxonomy (NCBI): domain Eukaryota; kingdom Metazoa; phylum Chordata; class Mammalia; order Tubulidentata; family Orycteropodidae; genus Orycteropus; species Orycteropus afer. The sequence continues at coordinate 1,828,216 of NW_006922017.1, forward strand.
GACATTTATTCATGGATTCCAATCTAATTTCTTTAAAATGTATCATTGGGTTGTTTTACCCTAACAACACAGATAGTAGAAGAGAAAGAAAAAGTAATTGCTTTGACTGAAGATAGTTCCTTTTGGGACCATCTATGGGCAAGAAGTGTCCCATCAACTGTAGTAAATGCAGAATGGAAATAGATAAACAAAGGTGTAATTTGAGAGCTCTCTGGAAAATATACTCCCACTAACCCCAAAATGCTTCACCCACTCACCTGTTTCAAGTTTCAGAAAGTACTCGAATAACTATAAGCACCAGAGGTAATTATTCTTGGTAGTCTTAGAAGGTTCCAGAATGCTTGTTGTAATGGTTACCACAGTGCTAGGAAAATAATACTACGCCTAACTCTCATAAGTGTTTTGAAAAGAGATGCACACATTATGAGAAATATTAAGTATAATATGTATTATTATCGAGTAATGAAGATTGCAATAAATTATATATATAATTTGTTACATATAACTATGTAGATCTTACATAAATTATGTATATGTATAGGAGTTCTGGGAACTCTGGTGGCGTAGTGCCTAAGGCACTTGATTGCTAACCAGAGGCTGGCAGTTCAAACCCATCATCTCCACTTCCTCCCATGGAGTAGCTAATAGGTTTGAATTATTGACCCTCTGGTTAGCAAAAATGCCTTACCCTTTGAGCTCCCTTGAGTTTGAAATTATATATAATTCCTGCCACATAATAATAAAATATACTCTAAATGGGTCCAACTCGATGGCACATAACAACAAACAACAACTCTAAAACAAGAGAGAATGTTGAAAGTTGATACATATTTGAAGATAACTAACATTCATATCACTGCTGATATATTCTCTAATTCCTGACTTCTGCTTTTCCCCTGGCTAATTTCAACTGGAAATTTATATTGTGGAATATCTTTATATGAGCTAAAGTTTTAGGGACCAAAAAACCAAACCAAACCCATTACCCATCTAGTCGGTCCCCACTCATAGCGACCCCTCCTTGGATTTCCGAGGCAGTATCACTATGGAAGTAGATTGCTCCATTTTCCTTCTGAGGAGTGACTGGTGGGTTTGAACTGCCAGCCTTCTGGTTAGCAGTCAAATTTTCTTATCGCACTGTAATAGAAAAATTTCACTGTATTTTTTTCCTCCATTTAAGATCTCATGAATGCTTTTCCCTCCTTCCTTGTTAAAGTATGGAGTTTAGGTATCATTAAAAACTTGCAGATACACTAAAGAGGTTCTAATACATTGACATTTTTATTGGGCTTTATTTAAAGTATCTGAAAAAATATGATACAATATAAATGACTCAAAAGAATAACATACTCAGTTTAGTAGATGCATATTTTATGGATAACATTACAAAGAATGGGAATTCCAGAAAACTTAATTGTGCTCATGAGGAACCTGTACAATGACAGAAGCAATTATTCAAACAGAATAAGGGGATACTGCAAGGCTTCAAATCAGGAAATGTATGTGTCGGGGTTTCTCCTTTCCCCATAATTATTCAATCTGTATGATGACCAAATAATCTGAGAAGATGGATTATACGAATAAGAACACAGCACCAAGATTGGAGGAAGACTCTCCACAACCTGCAAAATGCAAATGACACAACCTTGCTTGCTGAGAGGGAAGAAGACTTGAAGAACTTAATGATGAAGATCAAAGACCATAGCCTTCAGTGTTGTTTTGGTTGCCTAGAGTTGCTCTAATGAATATACTACAGATGGGATGGCTTGAACAAACAGGGGTTTATTCTCTTTCAATTTTGGAGGCTTTAAATCTGAGTTCAAAGTGCCTGGCTCTAGGGGCTGGGTGAAAGCCCCTCAAACTTGGCTTCAGCTCTGCCTCTTCTCCAGCCCACTGAATCTTGAGATTTTCTTCACTCAGACAGCTGCTGGATGCTGAGGCTGACAAGCCCAAGGATAACTAGTAAAAAGGCACAGTCCTAGTGTTACCAAATAATATGGCAGGCCACTAATTCAAGTCCAAAAAACGTCCCAAAATTGGCAGGGCATGGCTGGCTGCTGAATGATGACTTGGCTACATGCAGGGTTCAAGCATGCCAAAAGGCTGGAGACCTACTTCAAAGCTGCTTCTTACATACAGGAAGCAGACCACATCCTTAAAGCAGCTAATCAGCTCCTCCACCATGGAATTAATTGTTAATCTCACCATGGGGAATAACTAAATCCAGCTTTCCAGCCGTGAAATCAGGCCCAGCCAAGCTGACAACAACCTTAACTACCACAAGTGTGGATTGCATCTGAATATAAAGAAAACAAAAATCCTCACAACTGGATGAATATGCAATATCATGAAAAACCGAGAAAACTGATGTTACCAAGGATTTGATTTTTCTTGGATCCATAATCAACACTCATGGAAGCAGGCATCAAGAAATCAAAAGACATATTGCATTGAGAAAATATGCTGCAAAAAACCTCTTTAAAATGTTAAGACATCTTTAAAGAAGTTTGCTTCTGTTAAGAAGCAAAGATGTTACTTTGAAGACTGAGGTGTGCCTAACCCAAGTCATGGTATTTTCAATAACCTCATATGCATGTGGGAGCTCTGGTAGCATAGTGTATAAGACACTTGCCTGCTAACCAGATGGCTGGCGGTTCAAACCC
>NW_006922017.1:1830988-1851718 GCF_000298275.1 Orycteropus afer afer
AAGCTGGACCATGAATAAGGAGGACTGAAGAAGAGCTGATGTTTTGAATTATGGTGTTGGTGGGGAACATTGAATATACTGCCAAAAGAATGAATAAATCTGTCTTGTAAGAAGTACAGTCAGGATTCTTCCTAGAAGTGAGAATGGAAAGACTGTCTCACATACTTTAGACATATTATCAGGAAGGGTCAGTCCCTGGGGAAGAACTTCATTCTTGGTAAAGTAGAGGGTCAGTGAAAAAGAGGAAGACCCTCAACGAGATGGATTGAAACAGTGGCTGCAACTATGGGTGCAAGCACAGCAAACATTGTGAGGATGGCACAGGATTGGGTAGTGTTTCATTCTGTTGTAGAACAGAGTAGAACTGCCCCCACAGGGTTTCCAAGGAAGCAGACTGCTACATCTTTCTCACATGAAGCAACCCATGGGTTTGAATTATTGACCTTTTGGTTGGCATCCTAGTGCTTTAACCACTGCACCGCCAGGACTCCTAAAATAACTATGTTGTTGTTATGTCAAGTCAGACCCAACTCATAGCAACCCTCCTTGGGTTTCCAAGGCAGTATCACTATGAAAGTAGATTGCCCAACCTTCCTTCTAAGGAGTGGCTGGTGGTTCTAAAAGCAAAAATAAAGTTTCAAAAGTAAGAGAATGCTGATTTTCTTAAAGTGATTAGCAGTTAAAGGAATATTTAAGAATAGGACTGAATAAAATATGAAATTGTTAAGACAATGGAGTTTCTCAGTTGTAGTAGTTAAGGTTATATGTCAACTTGGCTGGACCTGGTTTTCAGTGGCTGGGTAGCTGAATGTAGTTATTCCCCATGATGACACTGGTGACCAACTCCATGGTTCTATCTACTGTGAGCAGCTGCATAGCTGCTTCTGAGATGCAGTCCGCTCACAGTATGTAAGGAGAAGCTTTAGGAATGGTCTCTAGCTTTGGCCCACCTGAACTCAGCATGTAGCCAATCGATGTTCAGCAGTTTGCCATTTGTCTGCTATCTTGGGACTGTTAATGGGACTTGAATCAGTGGCCTACCACATAGTTTGGTAATATTGGGACTGTGCCATTTTATTTGTTGACCTGGGGCTTGCTAGCCTCCGCAGCCATCAGCTGCCTGAGTGAAGAGAGCCTCCAGCTTCAGGAGACCAGGAGAAAGAGACAGAGCTGAAACCCAAGGTCAAGAGGCTTTCACCTAGCCCCTGGAGCCTAGCACTTGGAACTTGCATTTCTAGCCTCCAATACTGTAAGAGAATAAACTGTTGTTTGCTCAAGCCACCCATTTGTGGTATTTTCTGTTAAAGCAGCATGAAGTAACCAAAACGTCAATAATTTTTTTTTTTTTTTTCTGAGAATGGTCAATTATATTTATTTATAAAAAGGGGGGGGCCATAGTCTTTAATGAAATTACAAGCTTACTAGGTCATACGGATATCTTAAAATTCTGGACAAATTTATTCCAGTAACTTCAAATATGTGTGTCTTTTTAATTATAATCTTATTGAACACTAGATGTGCAATTAAATTTTGGTCTTTAATGAGTGAATAGACCTCCATTATTATCAGGCAATATTGAAGTCAAATAAAATTTAATTTCTGGTATGAAATGTTTTAAAGAAATCCTGGAGGCATAATAGTTCAGAACTTGGCTCTGAATCAAAAGGTCATAATTTTGAACCCACTAGCAGTCCTTGGGGAGCTCTGGTAGCATAGTGGCTAAGACACTTGCCTGCTAACCAGGCGGCTGGCGGTTCAAACCCACCAGCCACTCCTCGGAAGGAAGGTTGGGCAATCCTACTTCCGTAGTGATAACTGCCTCGGAAACCCAAGGAGGGGTCGCTATGGGTCGGGGCCTACTCGACGGCACATAACAACAACAACAAGCAGTCCTTGGGTTAAAGTTGTGGCAGTATGCTTCCATAAAGTTTACAACCTTGGAAATTCTATGGTGTGTGTTGCTCCATTCTACCACCTAGCCCAATATACTCTAGCCTCAGTGACTTCTTTCTATTCCTTGGAAGTTCCAAACTTATACATTACTAGTGATTCTCTTAGCTGGATATGGCCTTTCTCTGGTTTTTACATAGGTGTCTCTTGCTTTTTGTTCAAATCTCAGGTTATACCATACAACATCAAGTAGCTATCCAGTATCTTACTATAACAACAAGTTATATTATTTTCTTTGTAGCTTACATCATCCTCTAATGTTTTATTTATTTGTGTGTTCATGTATTTTTTTATTGGTAATATTTATTACTACCTGGTTACATAGTAGGTAAGGCATTTATCTGGCTGCTAACTAGAAGATTGGCAGTTCAAACCCACCAGCTGATCCATGTGACTTAGATGAGGCAATCTACTTTCATAAAGATTTACAGCCTTGGAAACCTAATGGAGATCTCTATGAGTTGGAAGGGAGCTCTGGTAGCATAGTGTCTAAGGCACTTGACTGCTAACCAGAAGGCTGGCAGTTCAAACCCACCAGCCAGTCCTCAAAAGGAAGGTTGGGCAATCTACTTCCATAGTAATACTGCCTCGGAAACCCAGGGAGGGGTTGCTATGAGTCAGGTCTGACTCGACGGCACATTATAACAACAACATGAGTTGGAAGGCAGCTCTGGTAGCGTAGTGCCTAAGGCATTTGACTGCTAACCAGAAGGCTGGCAGTTCAAACCCACCAGCCAGTCCTCAAAAGGAAGGTTGGGCAATCTACTTCCATAGTGATACCACCTCAGATACCCAAGAAGGGGTCGCTATAAGTTGGGGCCAACTCAGTGGCACATAACAACAACAACATGAGTTGGAATTGACTCAATAGCAGTAGTTTTTGTTTTCTTTTATTTTGTTTAAAGAATATAAACTATGCTACAGCAGGGACCTTGCTATCGAAATCATTTCTGAACTTTTAGTACTTGTCATAATACTGGCACATGTTGTTGCTGTTGTTAAGTGCTATTAAGTCACTTCTGACTTGTAGCGACCCAATATATAACAGAACCGAGTACTGCCCAGTCCTATGCTTGAGCCCATTGTTGCAGCCACTGTGTTAATCCATCTTGTTTAGTGTCATCCACTTTTTCACTTACTCTCTATTTTACCAAGCATGATATCCTTCTCTAGGGACTGGTCCCTTCTGATAACATGACCAAAGTATGAGAGGTAAAGTCTGGTAATTCTTACTTCTAAGGAGTATTCTGGCTGTACTTCTTTCGAGACAGATTTGTTCATTCTTCTGTCAGTCTATGGTATATTCAATATTGTTCACCACCACTAAAACTCAAATGCATTCCTTTTTCTGTGGTCTTCCTTATTCATTGTCCATCCTTCAGGCTATTTGGAATACTACAACTGTGGTCAGGTACACCTTAGTCTTCAAGATGACATTTTTTCTTTTTAACAATTTAAAGTGGTTCTCTTGCAGCAATATACTAGTTCAAATACAGACTTTTTCTGTTCAGTAAAACTTAAAATATTAGGAAAATGTGTTATCTCCTTATGATACGTGTATAAAGTAGTGGGTTCTAAAACCAACAAAACCAATCTCACTGACGTCGAGTCAATTAGACTTATAGCAACCCCTCTTTGGGTTTCCAAGGTGGTATCTCTACAGAAGTAGATTGCCTAACTTCCTTCCAAGGAGTGGCTGGTGGGTTTGAACTGCCAGCTGTCTGGTTAGCAGTCAGATGCCTTAGGCACTACACAACCAGAGCTCCCTAGTATGTCTAATTTTTACATATGGCATTTTCCTAAAAGAGAGACATTATCCAGTGCCACATCTGGAAAAACTGCACAGGTCATGAAATGAAGTGACACAAAAGGATTAATAGTTCTCTTTTTTATTTAAAAGGAACGGGGGCCAGGCAGACACCCTGCACGTTCTGTGAGAGTGACCCCTGATGCCTTTGTTCTACTTTATTTATACGTTTGTACATGATTACATCATTAGTCTTGGAAGTCATACAATCAGCTTCTCTACCGAGCTGAAGTTTTACTCCTCTACGTGCTCAAGGACAACAGGTGGCCATTAAAACAATCACAGAAATCTCCTCAGGAATAAGGAGTATAAAACGATAAATATTTACTAGGACACAGCGATGCAAAGTATGAAACATCCCAATAAGATAAAATCATGGAGAATAACATCTACTTTTAATACTTTGATGTTCTGCCAATTAAGTGTTTAACAGTGAGAGAGATCTTGCCATCTCTTAAAGCAACATTCAACCACAGAGAGGCCTTGCTACCTCTAAAAGCAAACACTCAAATCACAAGAGAGGCCTTGTCATATCTTCACTGTAATTAGAACATGTGCCTTGCAATCATGTTCTTTTGGGGGTCTTTTTCTTGGTTCCCAACAATCAAGTTTTTTTTTTTTTTAAGGTTTTGTCACTTACAGATGTTTATAAATTAATACACATAATAGTTGAAGGCAGTCATTAACTCCTATAAGCTTTATTTTTGAAATTAAGTTCATCTTAAGTCATACCTTTTAAAGGAGATTCCTTGCATGTTTATACCAATTATTTGTATAAAGTAAAATAAAGTTATTTTAAACTATTTTGAAATCTTCGTGGTAATACATTTATATGTTATTGTAAGTGTTATGTGCATTCAAGTTGTTTCTGACACAAAGCAACCCTATGTTGAGAAAAATGCTGCCTGGACTCACATCATCCTCAGAATTATTGTCATGCTTGAACCCGTTGTTGAAGCCAGTGCCAATTCATGTAGTTGAGGACTTTCCCTTTTCAACTGACCATTTACTTCACCCAGCATGATGTTCTTATCCAGGAAATTGTCCCTTTGGACAACATGAACAAAGTTATGAGAGACGAAGTCTGGCAATTCTTCCTTCTAAGGAGCATTCTGGGTGTACTCCCTCCAAGACAGTTTTGTTCATTCTTCTAGAGCCCATAGTACATTCAATATTCTTCACCAACACCACAATTCAAATGCATCAATTCTTTGGTCTTCCTTATTCATTGTCCAGCTCTCACATGAATATGAGGCTATTGAAAACAACATGGAATTGATCAGGTGCACCTTAGTCTTCAAAGTGACACATTTGCTCTTAAACACTTAAAAAAGGACTTTTGCAGCAGATTTACCTGATGCAATACATCATTTGATTTCTTGATGGCTGCTTGCATGGGTGTTGATAGTGGATCCAAATAAAATGAAATCTCTGACAACTTCAACCTTTTATGCATTTATCATGATGTGGCTTTTTTGTCCAGTTGTGAAGATTTTAGTTTTCTTTATGTCAAAGTATAATCCCTACTGAAGGCTATAGTCTTTGATCTTTATCAGTAAGTGCTTCAAGTATTCTTCACTTTCAGGAAGCAAAGTTGTGTCATCTGTATTTTACAGGTTGTGAATGAGTCTTCCTCCAGTCCTGATGTCCTGTACTTCTTTATATTGTCTAGCTCCTCAGATTATTTGGTCATCATATGGATTGAGTAAGTATGGAGAAAGGATACAACCATGACCTTTCCTGATGCTAACCATGCGGTATCCCCTTGCTCTGTTCCAACTACTTACTGCCTCTTTCTGTATGTACAGGTTCCTCATGAGCATAATTAAATGTTCTGGAATTTCCATTCTTTTCAATGTTATCCATAATTTATTAAGTCCACACAGTCAAATGTCTGTGTAGTCAATAAAACAAAGGTAAAACGCTTTCTGGTATTGTTTGCTTTCAACCAAGATCCATGTGAGGTCAGCATTGACATCCCTCATTCCACACAGTCTTCTGATTTCAGATTGAATTTCTGGCAGTTCTCTGTCAATGTACTGCTGCAACTGTTTTTGACTTTTCTTCTGCAAAATTTTACTTGTTTATGATATTATTTGATAATCTCCACATCTGTTGGAGCACCTTTCTTTGGAATGGTCACAGATATGGATCTTTTCCAGGCAGTTGGCCTTCCAAATTTCTTGGCATAAACCAAGGGAACACTTCCAGTGCTGCATCCTTTTGTTGAAACATCTCAATGAGTATTTTGTCAACTCCTGGAAGCTTGTTTTTCACCAATTCTGCTGAAATTTGTCCACCATGGGTGGCCCTGCTGGTATTTGTCATGTCAGTGGCATAGTTTGTAGCATCACAGCAACACATTAGCCATCACAGTATGACAAACTGACAGACAAGTGGTGGAATATCCTTATATAGATAATTGAATAAAATTGGATTGATGTCTTAAAAAGTGTCAGTCTCAATGTCTTTGTCTGGCTTTGTTTGTATGAAAGGACAAACAGACATGACTTAGTAGCCATTGTTGTTGTTGTTGTTATTTGCCATCGAGTCAGCCCCGACTCATAGCGACCCCTCCTTGGGTTTCCGAGGCAGTATCACTACGGAAGTAGGAATGCCCAACCTTCCTTCCGAGGAGTGGCTGGTGGGTTTGAACCGCCAGCCGTCTGGTTAGCAGGCAAGTGTCTTAGCCACTATGCTACCAGAGCTCCTTAGTCAGTGTAAAGAGGAAAATTCCATAGCTAATAATTCCCTGTAACTCTATGTACACAAATCTAATCTATCCAATTGAGAAAGTGAAAAATTCAGTGAGGCATTCAGGATTTTCAGAACATATAGGTGATTTACTCTACTCTCTATAGTTTGGTGGTTATATAGGGATAGAACAAATTTGCATGAAAAGGTCATATTCCTTATTGAGAGCTAAGAGTTTTTCTCATGCATATTATGAACTCACAATTTGCCAAATTATACTTCTCCTTTGAAAAAAAAGGCATTTTCTAAATCATTGACTCTGAATTTTGTGATAGAGAATTATGACATTGGTACATTTTTAATACAAAGCAGAGAATAATATATAGTGAATATGCTGAAATATGCATTCACTAGAAATAATTCCACATTCTTCTATATTTTCTTATGGTACATAATACAAGCATGTTAATTCACATGAACTGTTAAGTCATTCATTGAAAAGATATTTTTGAATGCCTCCTATTGAGGCATTTATAAGCCCAGAATTATTTTAAAAAGTTCCACAAGCAAAATGAACTCTTATCTCTTCTTGTACAATGAGAATAACAAGGTATGTACCTGAGTAAATAAGTACTGGGAAACTCAGAGGGACCAAACAATGTCATTGTCCAGTAATAGAGTGTGCCTTTAGCACAATAATCATCAGACAAATATCTGAATGATGAAAGCTAGACAAGTCAGAAATCCAGATAGGTCAGGTGCCTCAGTCAGATTTCTGTGTTTAATAATAATAATGATAATGGCATGCAACATAACATTTATTTTTTGTTCCTGTGCCTTATATTCATTTGTGGTGGATTTCCTTCACACTGTTGATATACCATTCAGCCAGAGCAGCTGTGTTTCAAAGTATAGATCCGACTCAGCTTGGATCCTACTTAAAGATAAGGTTCAGTTTTCTTCCATGTGTCTTCATTCTGGGCACAGGATGAAGTAACAACAGATAGCCAGAGTAAGCTCTTCTCATCATGAACTCCAGAATGCAATCATCCTTACACATTTCAAACTTTGCTTGCATCACATCTTCTAGGGTCTCATTGGTCAAAGCAAAGTTGTATACTTAAGTTCAACATCAAAAGGATAAGAACGTATCTATTTCCCATGGTAAAGAGTGTACAGGAATAAAATATATACTGAACAGTCATGTAATTTTTACAGTGTGCCTTCTTGTTCACCAATATTCACTCCTCTTCATCATGCAAAATTATTCATTCTGTCTTCTAGGAACACACTCCAAAAGTATCACAAAAAGTTTTATACAATCATAGCACCAAGTTCACAGTCTAGAATCTTATATTTATAGCAGATCTAGATTTACTCTTCTTGAACCAAAGACCTATGAAGTAAAAAGAAAAGTTATTTACTTCCCATATAACCAACATAAAATGATGGACTAGGGCAGGATAACCATGTTCACCAATCCGAGGTGAAAAAGAAAGCACATAGGATTTTCTGATCTATAAAAATTCTGAAATTCTCCTTAGCAGATGTTACCAGGCCCGTTTACTGTAGAGTTTGGGACACTTACTTGATTAGGCCCTGAATCTTTTTCCTGGGAGTGGCTTTCTAGTCTATAGTTTTCCAAAGATCTTTGATCTACTTTCTGGAGAGTCTTCATTTTTCATCATCATCTTTGGTCATTTCTGAACAAAAGAATTAAAAAATATATCATGTTTTCAAGATTAAACAGCATTTGAGCTTCTTTTTGCCTACAGAAATATGGAGTCATGGTGTTTTTTTGTAGCTCAAATAATCTCAGTTTTCATTAGTTCAGACTGGCAGAACTTTTGCTAGAACAGCACTCTAAAACTGCTGTGTGTGCTGTATGTATGTATGTGATCTAGTCAACTTTATTTGCCCAAAGCTACACCACAATTCTTTTTCACACTTGTATCACTTTCTGGATTTACTTATTCGTAATTTGAGTATATTAGGAATTTTCTTTGAGTCCCTAGGTGGAGCTCTGGTGGCATAGTGCCTAAGGCATTTGACTGTTAACCAGAAGTCTATTGGTTCAAACCCACCAGCCACTTCTCAAAAGGAAGATTGGGCAATCTACTTCTGTAGTGATACCACCTCGGAAACCCAAGGAGAGGTTGTTATGAGTTGGATACAACTTGACAACAGTGAGGTTTTTTTGTTTTTTTTTTTCCTCTAGGTGGTGCATACAATAAACACACTTGGCTACTAACTAAAATGTTGGAAGATCAAGTCCACAGAGTTGCCTCAGAAGAAAGTCCTGGTGATCTACTTGCAGAAAAAACAGACAATGGAAAACCCTATGGAGCAAAATTCTATTCAAAAGCAACTGTGGTTTCTTTTTAAATTAATTAATTATTTTTTAAAAATTTTGCCAAACCCTATCGTCAGACTTTCTGAAAGACCCATGGTCCATCTGACGGCATCTACCACAATGATTTTAACTCTTTCAAAGGTCTAAAAGACGAGGTGTTACAGAACACCTTGGTTTCATCCTTGACTTAGAAACAGTTTAATATTTTTCAACTTTGTAAATTGTAGACTCACTTTATGTCTTGTAAATCTGTTCGCCAATAGGTCACTTCATTTCTGCATTCATCATTTTCTTGCAGTTTCTTGTCTAATGCATTTCATAGCAATCAGCTCATACTTTCAAGATTCTGCTTCAAAATTTCTGAGGTCAACACTGCAAGTTCAGTAGATACAATTTCTCTCTTTTATGTCACTGCTAGAGTCAATTTTACCTAATGTTTGGCCACTATATTATATTTTCTTAACCTCATTTAACAATATCCTTACCATTCTTGGGGTTCCCAAACATACTGCCACATATATTAGGTTTTAATTGGCAACATCATACTTTGAATTCTAATTCTGCATTAATCAGCTCTTTTGCATAACAAAAACCAAAAAATCTCAATGCCACACAGAAATAAGGTTTCATTGTTTAGTCATACATCTATGATTCAGTTGTGATAGCTCTGTTTCAGACTATAGACATGGCTCACTTTGGTCTCCATGAGACTGGTTTGGGCTCATGTTTCCTCTAGTGTGTTTATTCTAGAGCTAATACTAAAACGGTAGAATATTGGGCCCAAGAATGGATGCCCAATGCTGTACATATATTTTAAGTGTTTTCATTCCCATTTACATCCCATTGTTCAAAGAATGCCACATGACCAAGATCAATGTCAAAGAGGAAAGAAAGATTTTCTTACATAGAGCTCAGGGTTTGACTGGATGAAGGGAATACATACTACCCAGTAATCAACCCATTATTCCAGGGAACCATGAGAAGAATGCAGTGATGGCAAGTCCTCCCATGAAGGTGAATAAAGCATGTTTTTTTTTCTCATTTTATGTAACCTATACCTGAGATCCCAGAGAAGCCCATATGAGATGGATGGATTTGTCAAACTAATGAATGACTATGAATCTCTCCAAGAGAACACAGCTAGTTGAATTTTTATGTGTGAAGGGAGGTAATAAGGGAATAAAGTGGAAGAGAGCTAAATACTAAGAAAAGAAGGTGGTGGTGGGTACACATTTTAGATGTGCTTTGTTTCTCTTCCCCCTTACCCATTCTTTCACATGAAGAGGCAAAAACACAAATTAAACATAGTCCAGTAGGCTAATATCAAGATGGCATAAGGATAAAATAACTAGACCCCTAAGGAAGGATAAACACTAAAGAATACTATGCAGTAATCAAAGCAATGAAATAAAGTACATGGGCATTTTTGTGTATATGTGTGTGTGTATCTTTCAAGTTACATGCACATGCAGAAATATATCTAAAACACATGAAAGGAAATGGGAAAGACTGAGATCAGGGTTTAGAAATAAAGGAAATAAGTAAAACAATAGCCTTTAACAGATGATGGCAATGTACCCTGAACAGAGAAATATATTTAAATCAAACCTGTGTTTCTGAGATATTCTGACCATTTTCTAAAAGAAAAGCAAGCAGTGATATATAGAAACAAACAAGAATATATGGGGACCTGGCAAATATTGACAGTCAGACGTTTAACAACAACAGCAAAAAAATCACTGCCATCAAGTTGATTCTGACTCATAGGTTCCCATTGGGTTTCCAAGGCTGTACATCTTTGCAGAAGCAGATCATGTCACCTTTTCTTCCAAGGAGTGGCTAGTGGATTTGAAACACTGACCTTTTGGTTAGCAGCCAATGCCTTAGCCACTACATCACCAGAGCTCCTTCACATATTTAACAGAGGTTAAAAAATAGGTGGAGTATCCTAGAAGCTATACTTCAATTGGTGGTAAATGTGGGAACAGCAGCATTTCATATTCAATTAAAGAAATTAAAGGAAGACATCAGTAATCTGAACTTTCTAATGTGAATGTTTTCCACTGACAAAACTAATTTCATCTAAGGCTCCTTATATGTTCTATCTTTGTTAGGAAGTGGTCTGCTGTCAGATGTCACCTAGAAAGCACTGTGCTAAGATGGGGAAGACCAGGTACTTTTAATAGTTTGTTGTTGTTATTTGCCATCGAGTCGGTCCCGACTCATAGTGACCCTTCCTTGGGTTTCCGAGGCAGTATCACTACGGAAGTAGGATTGCCCAACCTTCCTTCCGAGGAGTGGCTGGTGGGTTTGAACTGCCAGCCTTCTGGTTAGCAGTCAAGTGCCTTAGGCACTATGCTACCAGAGCTCCTTTTAATAGTTAGGAAGTTATTATTATCATTATAGGAGCTGTGGTAGCATAGTGCCTAAGGCACTTGACTGCTAACAAGAAGGCTGGTGATTCAAACCTACCAGCCACTCAGAAGGAAGGTTGGGCAATCTACTTCCATAGTGATACTGCCTCGGCAACCCAAGGAGGGGTTGCTATGAGTCAGAGCCGATTCGAGGGCACATAACAACAACAACAACATTATCATTATAGAGAACTTGTTGTAAAGAAGAAAACAAGTTGTTACCATATTATGATGCATCATTTATTGGCACATAGTAATGATAGCTTTATCAGACCTTTTTCTTTCTTTCTTCTTTTTTATTTTAATCAATAGCATATGTTGAATGGAGTTTTACCTATATTTTACTTAAGGAGAAAGATTTACCATGTTGTATATAGTTATAGCTACCCCTTGGGGAGATTGTTTGGGACCTACTTGATTTTCCTTCAAGGAGAGCTCTGCTGAATAGAAGATGGAATAGAGCAAGTGAGTCCGGGTAGGGAAATCAATGTTCCTCTGAAATGAACAGCAGATTCTGGCAAGATTTCCAAGAGAAATATGACTATGGCTAAAATGCAATCATATCAGAATTGATTTGCTGTGACCGACCTCATTGTATACCAATCTACCATAAACTGAATGGGAATTACTTTAAAGAGGAGGTAGGTCCACCATAAAGCAAACTGTCAATCTTGACAAATATACAATTTTCCCCTGCTGGCCTCTTCTGCTTCTTCTTGTCCTTAAGCCAGCAGCACTGCATATTTGTTTGATGGTGACCCTGAAACACTCTTCTCTATAAATGACCTCATTGCTGCCCTGGTTGGTAAGAAAGCAGTTTTTTAAAGTAGATCCCAATTTTCTTACAGTCTCATGCAATTTGCTTCTTAACCCAGAAGGTAATAGGAATTTGTGTCAAAACTATTGTTAAATGATGAAAGAGTAGAAAGAGAAACAGCATTTCTCCTGTTGTTTACGTAAATAAAAGATGGAGGACACGGAAAAGAGAAATTCTTTTCACCTGTAATTTTTACTTTACAATTTATACTATAGTGATACCTGTGAGAGCTGGAATTCGACAAGACTTTCTTTGTTCGGGTCTCACACGTTTTCCACCTTTGACAGGGCGCAGTATTTGCCTGTCTAAATTGTCATTTTTCTGCCACTCATTTTAGCGGAACATATTTGAGTTTTCCTCAGGAGCTCCGGTGGCGCCTAAGGCATTTGACTGCTAATCAGTAGGCTGACGGTTCAAACCCACCAGCCACTCCTCAGAAAGAAGATTGAGCAATCTACTTTTGTGTTGATACTGCCTCAGAAACCCAAGGAAGAGTTGCTATGAGTCGGATCCGACTCGACAGCAATGAGTTTGGTTTTGAGTTTGTTTCTTGGATGAGTTTCTGCCCTACAAGGTTTCTAGCTTTCACAGATTTTACTTTATATATATGATCAAATGGAGTTCTAGAGGCATAGTGACTAAAGCATTCAGCTGCTAACCAAAATGTTAGTGGTTTGAACCCACCCGCTAATCTGCAGAAGAGAGATGAGGCATCTGCTTCGGTAAAGATTTACAGGTTTAGAAACCCTATGAGGTGGTTCTACTCTATCTTAAAAAATGGTTGCTATGAGTTGGAATTAACTCGATTGGTGTAGGTTTTAGGGTTATATCCAATCAAAATCAAGTCCTATTTAAAGTTAAATTTTTTTAAAAAAAAGGTCTGAATAGCAATGGCATAGTTAATAACAGTGGTGAAGTTAATAAGTTAATAAACTCATCTTAATTATGTGCAAATATTGTTGATTCTTTTGCTCCTAAACATTTGAAATTTTTTGTTGTCATTAACATGGAAATAAAAACAATAAAGAAGAACCTCATATTTTAAAAAAGTGAACAGGTGACAGTACAGCAGTACAGGGAGACAATTGATATAAGGAGGAGACTTGTGTTAAGCAAGATAACATGGTGAATTTTCAAATGCCTATGTTCAACATACAGAACCCCGTGTTGTGTACAGTAATTTGGAAGCAGATTTTGAAGACTTTGTTCTCTCTTCTTACCCCACCTCCTTTATTTATTCTATTTCTGTTCTACCTGAGAAGATTTAAGAAGTGATGTAATGCACTCAGCCAGGCTTTATAATACCATGTGTGAGTTAAAGGAGCCAAAGAAAAGTACTTTTTCTAAGTTATGATTTTCCTGTTCCCCATTTTACTTTCTCTCTGCACCTGTGCTGATTGGCTAACATCTTTGAACACAAATAGCTGGTCATCCTCATGGATAATGCATGCAATCAAAACTTTGCAACTGTGAACAATTTTTGTTTCTATGTGCCCAGATAGGCTCTCTCTAAGCTGTCAAGACTTTCTGCAATGTGGTTCACTCTGTGATCATAAACTGAAGCACTAAAGTTGTCCTAATGGTTCTAGAGAGAGCAGTTTAATCAGGCACTGTATCTAATGGAGATTGGCTGACATGTGGCCCAAAACATTGAGAAACTTAAAAAATCAAAATAGAACAAAACAAAAACAGCTCTCTTTGCATCAAACAAATACTCTCATGGTTTCCTGGGAAATGTACATGAAGAGATTTTAATCAAGACCTTTCAATTCTGAGGAGCAAAAGTAATGCTTTAGAAAAACATAAGTATTGTTACTTAACAGTGTTTCTAAACCTAGCATTACATTTAATAATTATGTAATTAGATCCAAATTATGAAAATTAATGCTTCTGAAGCAATGAGACTTGCAGAGTATGTTATCTCAAATATGCACATGTCTCTGAGTAGCTCAATGAAATTAACCAATCATAATGGGGAAAAAAATCTCAATGTCCTTTCTCAGATGCATGATTTCATGATTTGGTATTGTACTTATAACCATGGGTGAATAATATAAGAAAAAAATGGAAACATTATAAATGCTACATGTTTCTTATGTGCCAAACATGATTTACTTTTAACTTCACAATTTTTTCATCCATGAGAAGTTTCCTGCATAATTAGCCACCTCTGTTTTTCCCTGAAAATAACCTTTTTACATTTGGGTTACATTTTGTAGCTACAAGATTGTTCCTAACTTACTTTGTCCTCAGTATTGGAATTGGATGATTTATCTATGGTATTGCATTCGAAGTAGAGTAGTAGTCAAAGGCTAAGAGTTCAAATTCAAAGTATGGACAAGACTATTCTATGTCTGCTGTAGGAGATCATTCCTTGTCTTTTTCAGTGTCTGGTAGCCCTGAAAGTTCTTGATGGATCCTCCTCATAGATGAATTTTCTTCACATGACATCTTTCCCTGTGTGTGTGTGTCTCTCCATGTCTGTTTTTCTTTTTTATACACCATTCAGAGAGATTACATTTAGGACCCATTCTACCCTAGTATAATCTAATTAACATAACAAAAGGAAAATGTTATTTCTAAAATGGATAACATTCACAGCAACAGGAGTTATGACTTCATCATATTTTGGGGGGGGGACAACTCAATTCAATAAAGATACTTACAATTACTGGTGGCCAGGACAAATGAATGGTAACATTTTTTTTTATGGCCAGGACAAATGAATGGTAACATTTTTGTCAATTCAATGATATTAAGTTATATGTATGAATACAATATTTATCTGAGATACACTTGTTAAATTTAAGAAATAAGAAATATAACTGTTTTGCATTAGTATGGGTAATAGCAGAACCTTGAGAATGCTATTTAAATGTTCCCCTGCCAATATTAAGGAGCTCTGATGGAGTAGTGGGTAAGGCATTTGGCTGCAAACCCAGAAGATCAGTGGTTCAAACCCACAGCTGTTCTACAGAAGGAAGATGAGACAATCTGCTCCTATAAAGTTTTAAAGCCTTGAAAATCCAATGGGGGTCACTGTGAGTCAGAATTGACTAGATGACAGAGAGTTTGGTTTGATTTTGGATATATCAATATTTGTATGTTAAAAAAAGAAAAAGACTCAGATATACATACACTAAACACACATACATACACAACTTATTTGTTGTTAGGTGTTGTTAAGTTGATTTTGACTCATAGTGACCCTATGTAACCAAAAACAAAACTCCACCTGGTCCTGCACCATCCTCACAATCATTGCAATGTTTGAGCCCATTGGAGTAGCTTCTGTGTCAATCCATCTCATTGAGGGTATTCCTTTCTTTTTGCTGACCCTTACCAAGCATGATGTCCTAATTTGTGTCAATTACACTTCAGAAATATTCTTTCTGAGCCTTAATTATATGTGTGGATTCATTCAAGCTAGGAGAACAAGCCAATTAAGATGCAGCTCCTTTTCACTGCTTATGTCTATTTTCCTGCCTGTTCCTCTCTCTCTATTGATTGATTGGAAAACTACTGTGTTTCTCTCAAATGAGTTATTGGGAGTATTTTTATCCTGTTCACTTCAAGTTCTATATAAGCCAAACTGAAATTTAACCACGTATATTACTAATCACCCAAATATTAAAAAGTACTCATGAGATTAATGGACACCATCTACATAGAGTGAATATCAATTTATAAAGTTGGTGAGGATATTTTATGTCCCAAATAGCTTTTCATGTATTTCAGTTACTCTGGTAGTATAGTGCCTAAGGCACTTGACTGCTAACCAGAAGGCTGGTGGTTCAAACCCACCAGCTACTCCTCGGAAGGAAGGTTGGTCAATCTCCTTCCGTAGTGATACCATCTCAGAAACCCAAGGAGGGGTCACTATGAGTTGGGTCCAACTTGATGGCAAACAACAGCAGCAACAACAAGGAATAATGATACATTTAATACTTTTATTTGTCTGTTGTTGCTTTCCATTTCAAGCATTTCATTTGAAAAGAGTAGATCATTTATCTTCAGGCAAAAATAAATATGTGTACAAGTTCTAAACAGTATATTCTTTTTTTTTTCCATTGTGGTTTGAGTGCAAATTTACAGAGCAGAATTTGTTTTACATTCAACAGTTCATGTACCTTCAATTTCATGCCCCAGTTACCATCCCTAACCCTAATCCACTCTTCTTCACTTCAGATGAGAGGAGACCATTTGTTGCATTTTACATGGCTACTGAAAAGCTTTTAAGACCCCAATCGCTACTCGCCAAAGTAGATTGTGGAATAAGATTTTTATGTACTGTGTTGTGCCAATTGAGCTTGGTATCCCCCAATACTATGGTCCTGAGTTGGCAGGCCTGGTGGTTCTCTCTCCCAAGGTGTTTGGTCTCTGAGGGATGACTTAGTCTTCTGTTACTTCTGTAATGATTGTGGTTATTTTGTATCACTAGTATCTATGCTAAATCTATCATTGGTGTAGGGTACATTCCTGCTCACTGACCCCTTATCTGATCTTCTCAATTGTCTATACATTTATCTGTAGCCTGGTGTTTGGTGTAATTGGTAAAGCAATATTGGGTATATACTAGTATTTGCCTCTGTTGTTAAGTTCATGCTTTGGTGTCCTTTTTTCCCCAATGTTATCATGCTGAAAAAGTATGGAATGCTTCACGAATTTGTGCGTCATCCTTGTGCAGGGGGCATGCTAATCTTCTCTGTATTGTTCCAATTTTAGTATATGTGCTACAGAAGTGAGTACACTAAATAGCACATTCTTAGTGTTTACATATCAAATTACTTCTATTCTAGAATAGTGAAGAGGGAGATGTGAGAAAGTTCTTATTCTATCACAAAAGAGGATCATATAGTTATTACCATGACCATTTTTTTTTGACCCAAGTAAAGGTTATAAATATATCCATTCCTATTTGGGAAAACAATTTATAAGGAGCTCTGGTGGTGTAGTGCCTAAGGCATTTAACTCCTAACCAGAAGGTTGGTGGTTCAAATGCACCAAGTGCTCTGTGGAAGGAAGATGGGGCAATCTACTTTCCTAAAGATTTAATGCCCAGAAACCCAATGGGAGTCACTATGAGTGGGAATAGACATGATGGCAGTGAGTTTGGTTTGGCGCACACACACATACGCACACACATACATACATAGATATATATAAATATGGCATCTTACCTTTTTTTATTCAAATTTAATTTTTTTTTTTTCTTGCGATGTTCAATTCATGGTAGAATATGCATTTTGGAGCATGTACTTGTGCCAGCAACTGGGGTGTGGATAAGATGTTTTCTATTCTTTTGTGTAGAGGATCATATGGGGTGAAAAGCACAGGAATAGATTTTTCAGTCATAATCTGTTAAGGAAAATGATGGTGGTAGGTCCAGAAGCTATGAGTAAAGTCAGTGTTAGGTAACGGTTGAGCTGAGTTTTAAGAATGTGCAAAAACCATGATCATAGTTTAATGACTATAAATTATAATTCTATCATAGCAGTAGCATTGAGGAAGATTTCTTCAGTCTAAAAATGATTATACTTATGAAATTGTATATAGCATAGCATATTATAATGAAAAAAAGCCAAACTTCCTTGCTAATAAGAAGAAAATCTTTATAGTAGCCTCAGGTATTAGCAAATATGTCAAACTCCATTGAATTTCAACAAATAAATATAGTTTTATTGAATAAATTTTAGCTTTTTTTCTATAACTTTTTACTTTTAATTATAAAAGTAATTATTGTACATTGAATTAAACTTAAAAAAAGTAAATGTAAAACAACTAAAAGAACTCAAAATAATTTAACTATTTTACATATAATTTTGGAAACTAATTTCTCATTTTTCATTCTTACATTTATAATTCCTCATTTACTACACATCAACAATGTGTTCTGATCAAATTGACTTTAAGACAAAAACCACCATATGAGACAAATGTGTAATGATTAAAGGATCAATTGAACATGAAGATATAACCATAATAAATATTTATAGACCCAATGAAAGAGCCCCAAAATACACAAATCAGACTTTAAAAGAGTTGAAAAGCCAAATAGATGACTCCACAGTCATAGTGGGAGACTTTAATACACCACTTCATTGAAAGATAGAAAAAACTGGAAAGAAACTCAACAAAGATTCAGAAGACCAAAACAATACACTCCACCAACTTGGCCTTATAGACTTCTACAGAGCACTTCACCCAACAGCAGCACAATATACAATTTAAAGACTATTTGAGAAAGAGATTTGATGCACTGAAGGCCAATGACCAAAGACCAGTGAATTGTGGGATGACATCATGGAGATCATGCATGAAGAAAACAAAAGACAAGAAAGGAAGAAAAGACCAAACAGATGTCAGAAGAGACTCTGAGATTTGTTCTTCAATAAATAGTTGCTAAAGTGAATAGCAGAAATGATGAAGTAAAAGCATGAAATAGAGAATTTCAGAGGGAGGTTCAAGAAGACAAAGTAAAATTTTATAGTGAAATGTGCAAAGACTTGGAGTTAGAAAATCCAAAGAGAAGAACATGCTCACCATTTCTCAAGCTAAAAGAACTGAAGAAAAATTCAAGCATCAATTTGCAATATTGAAGCATTCTATGGGCAAACTATTGAACAATACAGGAGATAACCAAAAGAAGATGGAATAAATGCAGAGTTACTGTACCCAAAATAATTTCTTGCCATTCAGTTATTTCAGAAGGTAGCAAATAATAAAGAACCAGTGGATTGGAGGAAGAAGTTCAAGCTGCACTGAAGGAATTGGCAAGAAACAAGGCTCCAGGAATTGATGGAATGCCCCTTGAGACATTTCAACCAATCCAACACAGGAAGTCCTCAGGTGTTTATGCCAAGAAATTTGGACGACAGCTACCTGGACAGCCTACAAGAATAGATCAGTATTTGTGCCCTTTCCACAGAAAAATGATGCAATAGAATGTATAAATTATCAAACAACATGATTAAGATTGCACACAAGTAAAATTTTGCTTAAAATAATTGAAAAATAGTTACAGCAGTATATCAAAAGTGAACTGTCAGAAACTCAAGCCAATTTCAGAAGAGGACAAGGAATGAGAGATATCATTGCTAATGTCAGATGGATCTTGACTGAAAGCAAAGAATACCAGAAAGATGTTTCCTGTATTTTATTGACTACATAAGGGCATTCATCTGTGTGAAACATAATTATTATGGATGATATTGCAAAGAATGGCAATTCCAGATCCCTTCACTGTATTCAGGAGGTATCTGTACATAGTCCAAAAGGCAGTTGTTTGAACAGAACAAAGGGGTACTGCATGGCTTAAAATCAGGAAATATGTGCATCAGGATTATATCATTTCACCATATTTATTCAATCTTCATGTAGAACAAATAATACAAGTAGCTGAACTGTATGAAAAAGAACATGGCATCAGGATTGGAGGAAGACTCATTAACAACCTGTGCTATGCTGATGACACAAACATCCTTGCTGAAAATGAAGATGACTTGAAGCATTTACTGATGAAGATCAAAGACTTCAGCCTTTTGCTAGAGATTGTATCTCAACCAAAAGAAAACAAAAATCTTCATAAATGGACCCATAAGCAGTATCATGATCAATGGAGAAAAGATTGATGTTATCAAGGATTTCATTTTACTTCAATCTACAAGCAATACCCATGGAAACTTTGTTGTTGTTGTTGTTATTTGCCATCAAGTTGGACCTGACTCATAGCAACCCCTCCTTGGGTTTCTGAGGCAGTATCACTACAGAAGTAGATTGCCCAACCTTCCTCCTGAGGAGTGGCTGGTGGGTTTGAACCCCCAGCCATCCCCCATGAGAGCAGCCATCAAGAAATCAATGTATTGCATTAGGCAAATTTACTGTGACAGACTTCTTTGAAGTGTTAATGAGCAAACATATCACTTTGAAGACTAAGGTGTGCCTGACCCAAGCCATGCTATTTTCAATAGCTTCACATGTATGCAGAATCTTGAAAATGAATAAGAAAGTCCACAGAACAACTGATGCATTTGAACTGTGGTGTTCATGAAGAATAATGAATATATCATGACCTACTGGAGAAATGAACAAATCTGTCTTGGAAGAAGTACTGCCATAATGCTGCAAAGAAGGGAGAATGGCCAGATTTTGTCTGTCACACTGTGGTCGTGTTTGGAAAAGGTACCAATCCCTGGAGAAGGATATTATGCTTGGTAAAGTAGAGCGTCAGTGAAAAAAGGGAACACCCTCAGAGGGAAGAACTGACACAGTGGCTACACAGATAGGCTCAAGCATAGCAGTGATTATGAAGATGGCAGGCCCAGGCAGTGTTTTGTTCTGTTGTACACAGGGCCACTGTGATTTAGGACAGACTCAACAGCAGCTAACAATAGCAATATATATATATATATATATATATATTTACTCATAGCACAGACAACAGACAACAAGGAATATTACTTTCAAGCATGTCAGAGAGATCCTGAGTACATACAACTCCCTTATGTGACAATTACAGATCAGGTGAAATTCACCTTCCACATAGGAAAAATAGTGAGATGATATGATAACAAGATCATTATTGGGGAAATACTACCCTATGTAGTCAATACTTTCTCATTTAAATAAAAGCTAATAAAGGGGTAGGGGCAGAAATCTCATAAAGTATTCCATAAGAATGAGAACATAATATATT
>NW_006922017.1:1851818-1854216 GCF_000298275.1 Orycteropus afer afer
CCAGCCTTCTGGTTAGCAGTCAAGTGCCTTAGGCACTATGCTACCAGAGTTCACTGCACATAAATAAGAACTGAGAGTAGTTTAAAAAAATTAGATAGTCCAAGGTTGGTACAGTAGTACCACAAAGTCCCAGATACAGCTTTTTTTTTTTTTTTCCTTCAATTCCTCTCTCTCGTCTATAAGTTTTCTTTCCTCATCCTGTGACCATCTTCCAGTAAGGGAATATGAATATCTAACAAACACATGAACTGTGTTCAATCTCATTGATAGGAAGATCAAATTAAAATAAAAAGTAGTATATAATATTTATTCAAGGACTTCGGGAAATTTTAAAAGTAGTTATGTATACTAAAAGCAGCGGTGGAAATGATTATTCTCACAAACTGCTGCTGTAGAGCAACTTTGGGGAGCAATTTGCTGGAGCATAGTAAAATTTTAAAAATGTTCATAACATTTGCATGGCTCAATCTCTTTGTAGTTAAACACAGATTCCTAGTATGCTTACACATGGAGTAAATGAAGCAGGGAACACTGTCTTAGCTTCTTAGTGTGGTTATGCAGAAATACCACAAGTGGGTGGTGAACAAACAGAAATGTAGTTTTTCACAGCTGAGGAGGCTAGAAGTCAGTTCAAATTCAGGGCACTAGCCCTTGAGAAAAGTCTTTTCTCTCTGTCAGCTGAGGGAAGATCTTTGTCTCTTTTCAATTTCTCTTCCTCAGTTCTTTGGTGATATTCATGTTGCATGACATCCATCTTGCCCCATGTATGCTTCTTTCCTTCTGTACCCAATCTTCTCTTTTTATATCTTAGAAATTATTGGTTTAAGACACACTGATGTGACCACTTTAGAATAACAAAGATAAAAACCCCATACCCAAATGGGATTACATCGACACTTATAGGGGTTAGGTTTTATAACACATATTTTTTGGTGGAAACAATGGAATTCATAACAGAAAACTGTGGAGAAGTTCTAAGCTGTTGTTACAAGAGCAATTCTCAGAACTGCACTGGAGAATTGGACTAATAAGGAACGTCTCTTGCCATTGAATTAAACTGCTTGGTGTGATGTTCTTGCTATGATGAGGTACTGCCATAGACATCAATGACCCCAGAAACACACTGCCTTTATACTGACAGCAAAGCAAATGCCCAGTGGGCTTCCTGTTTTCTTATTGGCTGTCTTTTGAATCCCAGACTAATGTAGCTGTGTCTGCTGGAATCTAAACCCAAATTCTGCACCTTAGCAGAAAAGGAAACTGGGAATTTTTTTTTCCCTTCTGTATTCCACATTCTGAAGTCAGGGTTCACAATTTGGAGGAGTAATGAAATATGATAGGAGTATTTGATAGATTTGGGGAGGTAACAAAAGATAGATATTCTCTACATCCTTTGAATGAACAAACCCATTTCTGGCCTTGCACCCAGAGAAATTCTTAAACATGTGCATAAATAAGCAATGTAAAGATGTCCGTTACTACATTACTATAATTTAAAAAACTGGCAACATTCTAAGTGTACGTAAATATGGTAGTTAAGTTTGTGTGTCAACTTGGCTGGTCATGTTTGAGTGGCTGGGCAGCTGGTGGTAGTTACTCCCCATGATGAGACTGGCAATCAACTCCATGGCAGGATCTACCACAAACAGCTGAGTAGCTGCCTTTGGGATGTGGTCTGCTTCCTGTATATAAGAAGCAGCTTTGGGAGTGGTGTCTGCATGTAGCCATGTCTCTGCTCAGCAGCCTGCCATGTTCTGCTGACCTTGGGACTTTTCAATGTACTTGAATGAATGTTCTGCCCTGTGGTTTGGTAACACTGGGACTGAGCCTTTTTAGTTGTCAACCTTGGGCTTGTCAGCCTCAGCAACCAGCAACTGTCTGAGTGAAGAAATGTCTCTAGCAAGACGCAGAGCTGAAGCCAAGGTTGAGGGGCTTTTACCCAGCTCTTAGAGCCTGACACTTTGAACTTGGACTTGAAGCCTCCAAACTGTAAGAGAATAACACTTCTGTTTGTTAAGGCCATTACATTTGTGGTATATTCCTGTAAGAGCAGCACTAGATAACCATAACAATAAATAAGGAAATATATGAATAAGATGCTGCTAAATTCAAACAATAAAGTACTATAATGTGGTTGAGAAAAATGACTTGTATCTTTAGATATCAACATGTTGTTGTTGTTGTTAGGTGACATCGAGTAGCTTGCCACTCACAGTAAAGCTTTCGAGACCTCCATTTGCTGACGTGGCACCACTCAAATTGAGGAGAAACAGATATCAACATGGATACATTTAAAAATCATAATGTAGTGGACAAAGAAGAGGTACAAAATGATATGTCGAGCAATATTCAAGTAAAATATTAGTATTTTTGCCATGTATATATGTGTGTATTTTTA
>NW_006922017.1:1854316-1872702 GCF_000298275.1 Orycteropus afer afer
TATATATATATATATATATATGAAACCTGACTCGATGGCTATGAGTCAAATCTGACTCATGGTGACCCCTCCTTGGGTTTCCAAGGCGATATCACTATGGAAGTAGATTGCCCAATCTTCCTTCCAAGGAGTGGCTGGTGGGTTTGAACCGTAAGCCTTCTGGTTAGCAGTCAAATGCCTTAGGCAGTGCACCACCGGAGCTCCCTATGTGTGTGTGTGTGTGTGTGTGTGTGTATAGTTTGTGTATATCTAAGTACGGATATACGTAGACAGGATGGATGGATGAGTAGATAATAGATAAGTAGATTGATTGATTACTAGAAAAGGAGGGCACAAATATTAGTGTTTTCTTTGAAGCTGAAAGATTAATGATGGAAAATCAGGATGTGATGTTGGGAATTCTTAAGAGGATTTTGCCTTTATTTGTAACCTTTATTTATTTAAAAATGACTGGCAAATCAGGTAGTAGGTTAGCATTTACTAATTGAGGGATAGAAAATGGATATAATTTAGATTATTCATGCTTTATGTGTTTTTAAATTGGTAGATTACCTTCAAGAGGGAGAACAGAAGCAAGAAAAGTCAGCTCAGAACTCACACAAAATTGCTTCCACCATTGTTTATTTCAAACCAAGTCATAAGGTCAGCGTGAAGTCAAGGGGTATAGGCATAGACCGTACCTTTTTTGAGGAGAGTAGCTTAATAGTTTTACTGAATACTCAAAGACATTTGACTATGTGGATCATAACAAATTATGGATAATATTGTGAAAAATAGAAATTCCAGAACATTAATTGTGCTCATGAGGAACCTATACATAGACACAGAGGTTATTCTTTGAGAAAAACAAGGGGATACTGCATGATTTTAAATTAAGAAAGATGTGCATCAGAATTGTATCCTTTTCCCATACTTATTCTATCTGTGTGCTGAACAAATAATCTGAGAAACTGAACTTTAAGAACAAGGCATTGGGATTGTGTAATCTGTGATATGCAGATGACATAACCTTGCTTGGTGAAAGTGAAGAGCACTTGAAACACTGATGAAGATAAGACTAGAAACTTCAGTATGGGTTACATCTCAATGTAAGAAAAGAAAAATCTTCACAACTGGACCAATAGACAACATTGCAATGCATGGAGAAAAGCTTGAAGTTGTCAGAGATTTCATTTCACTTGGATCCAAAATCAATACCCACAGAAGCTGCAGTCAGGAAATCAGATGTGGTATTCCACTCGGCAAATCTTCTGCAAGAGACCTCCTTGAAGTGTGAAAGAACGAAGATGTCACTTTGAAGACTAAGGTGTGCCTAACCCAAGCCATGGTACTTCCAATCCCCTCATGTGCATGTGAAAGTTAGACAATGAATAAGGAAGATGGAAGAAGAAGTGATGCCTTTGAATTGTGGTGCAGCAACGAATACTGAAAATATGAAGTGCAGCTGGAACACTCCATACAAGCAAGAACAGCCAGGCTTTATCTCACCTACTTTGGTCATGTCACCAAAAGAGACCTGTCCCCGGAGAAGGATATCATGCTTGGTAAAGTAGAGGGGCAGCAAAAAAGGGAAAGACCCTCAATGAGATGGATTTACACAGTGGCTGCACGAAGGGCTCAATCATAGTGAGGGTTGTGAGGATGGCGCAGGACAGGCTATGTTTCATTCTTTTGTGCATAGGGTTGCTACGAGTTGGTTCTGACTCCATGACACCTAACAACAACAACAACAACAGCTTAACAGAACTGCAAACAATTACAGCTATTTTGAAAATCTACTACATAATGTCTTTCTAGGGACATGATGTTGCCTTCTCACTCAAACATTTTCATAAAATATGCAAGAGTTGTGCTAAGCAAATGGTTAATTAATATATTTCATTTATGTAGAGTGTTTCTGGTTTTTTTGTCATCAAAAGAATACTCAAATACATTCTTAAAAATTGTTAAATTTATTTGTAAAATTAAATTGAAGAATAAAATTAGAAACATGTTACACTATATGTAGGCAAAAGCTGTGAGTATCATTTTAACTCAGAAAGAAGCTGCTTGGACATATATTTGCAATCTTCCTTTGGTGACATCAATGCTGGGCTAGCTTTCCATTGGAAACAGTTACTTCAAAAGAATCTTAAAGCCCAAAGTTATAAAAGGTAAAATAATGAATCTATTAAAATGAAAAATTTAACATTTAAATATGGATTAATGAACAAAAAGTAATTAACTCACCAAAAGAAATATATGCTGACTGGTGCTGAATCAAATTAGGAAGTAACATTTTTTTTTCCACCAATAAAATAAATGGAAAATTGGAGATTGCGTAGTGTGCTTTAAGCTCCACCTTGGTATTAAAGAATCTACCACACCCCAGACATGTTATATCTAGGCCTGAACAGATACAGATATATGAGTATTATGCCTTGCTTAATATTGCTAAATATTCCCCAGCTGCCATAGGAAACTCTTGTGAAGACAGTGCTAATTCTGAGAACCTCTGGAATCATAAATTGAAATAAGAAGAGAAGCAAGGAAATGAATGGTCAGCGCCTGTAGAAATGGTTCTGGGTTATGTTGGAGAGTATCTCATCACGTGATCTGAAAGGGAGGATTTTGCATTTTAATTAAGTTAGCTTTGATTTTACCTAATCTCACATGTGGTTCAGATTCTCCCCACCCTTGTAAGCAGCATCTGTGTCCTCTGTCTTGTCAACAGTATAACACATAAATCTCCCCAGCATCCAGATGCAGTGGAATTTGGTTTTGAGGACAGCACATAAGATGTAGATAAATATTTTCCTGAATCCTGAATGGTGCTTAGAGTTATGTTGTTTGAGTCAGTGCTGAACACCAGAATCTGAGAGTCAAAGATATTGTGTGCTCTTTAATGTATGAATCAAGTTTTTTTGTGTGTGCTTGTTATATGTGAGAGCCTCTGAAGTGTGGGGCACAGTGGGAAATTTTTCTTGCTCAGTCTAATGGTGATACCTATCAACCCCAATTACAATGTAAACTGCATGGGAAATGACATTTTATCTGTACTGCATCACCAGCTTCTAGTTAAATACTTTTCACATAAAAGGTTCTCAAATATTGACTGAAGAAATGCATAAGTCATTAAATGAATAGATGGTCTGAAATACCATTTTTGTTAGGTGTAGCACTTCAAATCAGGATTCCCTGATACTTGGTTATCTGTGGGGCAGTACCCTCAGTAAGGAAACTTCATTCCAGTCTTCTACAAGCTGTTTCAAGATGGCAACCATATGAGTCAACCTTTATTTTGTCAGGCCATCCATAAAAGAGAGTACTTGAGAGGAAATATTTAGGAAACTAAACACTAATTAGTGTCTACAACCTGAAAAACTACTTAAAACTCAATTTATTTTTGACTGATTCTGGTCCATAGCTTTATTCTATTAGTCATATTAGATACTTTCTAAATATAAATAGAGAGTATTGCTCTAAGCTTCCTCAGATTTCATGGCTGAATGAATCATAAAAAATCTCATTTATACACATTTGGAAAATCTGAGTTTGGAAGTAGTGACATCAAGAATCAAATCTTGTAATAAGATATCTCTTCTGCTCAATTAGAATTGGAAGGTGATTTTCATTTAAACCGTATAATTTATTCTGTAGGAGAACAATCTGGGGACAACCTGTGTTCCTTGAAATTGTTTCAAGAAATTGGGAATTGGAGGTATCATGGAAAAATTCCAATTGTGATTCCACACTGTGTCCACAAAGCTCATTCTTCTTTTGCCATGCAGAGTACTATAACTTTACTGATGTGGTCGAGAGATGGTTGACCCCTTTTAAGAGATGTTTCATGGATTTGCAAAGATGATGGTAGCATAAGTTTGAGACCATCAAAAATATGGTATATGTGATGACTCATCAAATTTGGATTTTTAAATGAACAGTCTACCAAAAAGATGGAAAAT
Organism: Orycteropus afer afer; assembly: GCF_000298275.1. NCBI lineage: Eukaryota > Metazoa > Chordata > Mammalia > Tubulidentata > Orycteropodidae > Orycteropus > Orycteropus afer. Next base: position 1,858,261 of record NW_006922017.1, read on the forward strand.
AGGTTGGCAGTGTTTTGGGGTATAAGTGAAACAGGTTACCCACCAATCTACTGAGAGTAGAAGAAGGGATTGTGTGATGGTTGATATAAAGAAAAATAATAAATATGTAAGATATAAAATGGTAAGATGAGCATGTCTTGGTTACTAATTGGATATAGAGGGCTTAAGATTTAAAGGTAATTTTCAGATATCCCTGGTGTGCCTAGATTGGCAGTTCTCAAACTATTTGCTGGGATACTCTGGGATGCAGTAGCAAACTCATTGGATTCTGAACATTGTTTTAAATTTTTGAGAGCAACAGTGATATCTGCAGAATATATATAAATAATTAGCTTGAGACATTTCTTAGTGCTATAGAGCAAAAATTGCACAGTCTGGTTGAAATTAAAAGTTAAGACCTTTTATGGAGGGATAAGGCAATTTTCAAATGGGAATAACATAGTCCAGAAGATTCTGACCTAAGTGATCCAAGGAGGAGACAGTTCAGAGAATTTATATAAGAGAATACAAGCAAATCCAGTAAAAAATCAATGATTGGTTGACATTTAGATAATGGCTACAAAATTGGATGATGGTCCATCTAATTGGTAGGAGATTACATATTTTTCTAAAGTTATTATTTTAAGTTACAACTAATCATTAAATTAGATACAAGTGCCCTCAAAGCAATCATGAGACCCTCCTCCTGTGACTGACTGCAGGTAGGACACACATAATTCTAAAGTTTGTTTTGACAAGGCATCTGTTCTGAGAATTCTTTTGGACCTGGCTTTCTAGCCAGCACAGAAAACTTATAAGCAAATAAAATTACATTGCTTTCTAAAATTGTTTACTAAGATTTTCTCAGTGTACAATGGAATTGTTGTTGTTAGGTGCCTTGACTCATAGCAACCCTATGCACAGCAGAACGAAACACTGCCTGGTCCCGTGGCAGCTCCAGAATTCTTGCTATACTTGAGACCATCATTGCAGCCACTGGGTCAATCCATCTCGTTGAGGGCCTTCCCCTCTTTCATCAACCCTCCACCTTACCAAGCATGATATCCTTCTTCAAAGAATGGTCCCTTCTGACAACATGACCAAATTAGGTCAGACAAAGTCTGGCCATTCTCAATTCCAAGGAGCATTCCAGCTGCACTTCTTCCAGGACAGATTTGTTAGTTCTTTTAACAGTCCTTGGTACTTTTATCATTCTTCACCAACACACCACTTAAAAGCATCAATTCTTCTTTGGTCTTCCTTATTCATTGTCCAGTTCTCACATGCATGTGAGGTAATTGAAAATACCATTGCTTGTGTCAGGTTTAACTTAGTCCTCAAGGAAACATCTTTGCTCTTCAGCACTTGAAAGAGGTCTTTTGCAGCCAATTTGCCCAGTGCTGTACATCGTCTGATGTCCTGACTGCTGCTTCCATTGATTGTAGAACCAAGTAATATGAAGTCTTTGACAACTTCAATCTTTTCTCCATTTATCATGATGCTGCTTATAGGTCCAGTTGTGAGGATTTTTGTTTTCTTTGTACTGAGATGTAATCCATACTGCAGACTATATTCTTCAAACTTCATCAGTAAGTGCTTCAAGTCATCCTCACTTTCAGCAAAGTTGTGTCATAAGCATAGCACAGGCTGTTAATGATTCTTCCACTGATCCTGATGCCATGTTCTTTTTCATATAGTCCAGCTTCTCTGATTGTCTGCTCAACATATAGATTGAATATGGTGAAAGGATACAACCCTGATGCACCCCCTTCTTGAGCTTAAATCATGCAGTGTTCCCTTGTTCTGTTTGAATGACAGCCTCCTGGTCTATGTATAAGTTTCTCATGAGTACAATTAAGTGTTCTGTAATTCCCATTCTTCTCAATGTTATCCATGATTTGTTATGATCCACACAATCAACTGTTTTCGCTTAGTCAATAAAACACAAGTAAACGTTGTTTTGGTATTCTTTTGATATCAGCAATGATATCCCTCATTCCATGCTTTCTTCTGAATCCAGCTTGCATTCCTGGAAGTTCTCTGTCAATATACTGCTGCAATCATTTTTTAATTATCTTCAGTAAGATTTCACTTGTGTGCGATATTAAGGATATTATTTGATAATTTCCACATTCTGTGGAATGGATAAAGATATGGCAATCTTCGAATCAGTTGGCCAGGTAGCTGTCGTCCAAATTTCCTGGCATAGCTGAATGAGTACCTCCAGCACGGCATCCATTTATTGAAACATCTCAATAGGTATTCCATCAATTCCTGGAGCTTTGTTTTTCTTTCTTTCTTCTTTCTTTCTTTCTTCTTTCTTTCTTTCTTTCTTTCTAAATGCATTTTCTTAAAATATAAATTATGTACAGTGAAATACACAAAACTGAAGTTACACTTCTGTATATGTCCTTTCAAAGATTAGGGCTCCAGGATTATCTTCTGTATCTTTGTTAATTAGGTTTTCTTTTCTTTGTTGAAGAGGGTCTGTGTAGCATGTCTGCCTAGTTCACCATCTTACTGGAAGTCCTGGGGCCTTGTTTTTCACCATTTCCTTCAATGTAGCTTCAATTTCTTCCTTCAATACCACTGGTTCTTGATCATATGTCACCTCCTGAAATGGATGAACATTGACAAATTCTTTTTCTTACAATGACTCTATGTATTCCCTCCATCTTCTTTTGATGTTTCCTGCATCATTCAATGTTTTGCCCATAGAATCTTTCAATACTGAAACTCAATGCTTAAATTTTTTCCTCAGTTCTTTCAACTTGAGAAATGCTGAGCATGTTCTTTCTTTTTGATTTTCTAACTCCAGGTCTTTGCACATTTCATTATGGTAATTGGCTTTGTCTTCTCAAGCTGCTCTTTGAAATCTTCTGTTCAGCTTTTATATCTTGTCATCTCTTCCATTTGCTTTAGTTACTCTCTACTCAAGGGCAAGTTTTCAGAGTCTCTTACATCCATTTTTGCCTTTTCTTTTTTTCCTGCCTTTTTAATGACCTTTTGCTTTCTTCATTTATGATGTTCTTGATGTCATCCCACAATTCCTCTGGTTTTCAATCATTGGTGTTTAATGCATCAAATCTATTCCTTAGATGATCTCTAAATTCAGGAGGGATATATTCAAGATCATATTTTGGCTCTCATGGACTTGGTATAATTCCCTTCAACTTCAAGTTGAATTTGCATATGAGCAGTTGGTAGTCTGTTCCACAAGTAGCTCCTGGCCTTGTTTTGGCTGAAGATATTGAGATTTTCCATCTCTTCTTTGCACAAGTGTAGTCAATATGATTCCTGTATATTCCATATGGTGAAGTCCACATGTATAGCCACCATTTTTTGTTGTTGATAAAAGGTATTTGCAATGAATAAGTCATTGGTCTTGCAAAATTCATGCACTCTCCAGAATTATTTCTGTCACCATGGCCAAATTTTCCAACTGCCAGTGATTCTTCTTTGTTTCCAACTTTTGCATTCCAGTGACCAGAGATAATTAACATATTTTGATTGCATGTTCAGTCAATTTCAGACTGCAGAAGTTGATAAAAAAATCTTCAATTTCCTCATCTTTGTCTTTGGAGGTTGTTGCATAAATTTGAAAAATAGTAGTACTAACTGGTCTTCATTGTAGGCATATGGATATTATCTTGTCATTCATAGCATTGTACTTCAAGACAGATCTTGAAACATCCTTTGTGATGATGAATGCCACTCTATGCCTCTCAATTTGTCATTCCCACCATATTAGATCATAGGGTTTTGATTCAAAGTGACCAAAACTGGTCCATTTCATCCCACGACTGCCTAGAATATCAATCTTTATACATTTCATTTCATTTTTGAAAACTTCCAATTTTTCTAGATTCATGCTTCATACATTCCACGTTCCAATTATTAATGGATGTTTGCAGCTATTTCTCCTCAGTTTGAGTTGTGCCACATCAGCAAATGGAGGTCCTGAAACCTTTACTTTATCCATATCATTAAGGTCAGCTCTACTCTGATGAGGTAGCTCTCTCCGAGTCATATTTTGAGTGCCTTCTGACCTGAGGGGCTCGTCTTCCTTCATTGTATTGGACAATGTTTCTAGGGTATTTGTAAAATTGTCCCGTAAAGTATCAGTCAATGTTTCTCTGCTATTCATAAGGCTTTCCCTTGCCATTTCTTTCAGAAGTGGATGGCCTCTTCCTTCTTCTGTGTCTGTCCCAGTCTGTAAGCTACATTGAAACCTGTGCACCATGTGCAACCCTGCTGGTGTCTGAAACACTGGTGACACAGCTTCCAGCCTCATAGCAACATGCAAGCCACCAAAGTAGGACAAACTGACAGATAAGTTCTTCTCCCTTAGATGTTCGAAACCTCTCTGCCCTCCCCTTACCTGGATCCTGCTGCCATCAGCCCTGACTTTTTCTGTATCCTGCCATGGGTGGGGGCTCTCTTCCTCCCTTTAAATGGATCTTGCCACCCTCAGCCCTGGCTTTTTCTGCCTTCTTGCCTTGGGTAGGGACCCTCTCCCTCCCCTTACCTGGATCCTGCTGCCATCGGCCCTTGCTTTTCCTGCCTTCCTGCCTCAGATGAAATGAATACAATGGAGAGTTATAGGAATGGCAGGCTGTATTCCTGAAGCAGAAGTTACTTGTGATTCAAAATAGAGTTTTAGCTTCAGACCTTAGCATAACCACTATATCATGTGTCTGGGGACCCTAAGTTAATTTGGGGTATTGTTGGTCAATAGCTTCAATATTAGATTGCTCTACTCTTTCACGATGTTACATCTTTGCAAAACTTGTTTTTCAGTGGCTGCTATGATTAAAAAAAAAATCAAGTACCACCTAAAAATCAGTATAGATAAACAATGAAGGTGGAATACACTCTAACTCCTAAATCTGAGAATTTGTGTAGAGCCCAACTGGTATAAACCTCTTATTAGCTAGTAATTGTACCTATTTAAGAATGAAATAAAAATGTTGTATTTTAAATTTGTTTCTATAAGTTTTTGAAGTGCCTATTAAAGTTTTGGGAGCTCTGGTAGTGTAGTACCTGAGGCACTTGACTGCTAACCAGAAGGCTCCCAGTTCAAACCCACCAGCCACTCCTTGGAAGGAAGTTTAGGCAATCTACTTCCATAGTGATACCACCTTGGAAACCCAAGGAGGGGTCGCTATGTGTCAGATCCAACTCGATGGCACATAACAACAATAATAACATTAATTTTTTAGGACTTACCCAACTTTTAAGGAGTTCTGGTGGTGCAGTGGTTAAGGTATTTGGCTGCAAACCAAAAGTTTGGTGGTTTAGACCCACAAGCCACTCCTTTGGAGAAAGGTGAGGTAGTCTGCTTCCATAACAATTTGTAGCCTTGGAAACCCTATGGAGCAGTTCTACTCTGTCCTATAGGGTTTCTATGAGTCAGAATCGACTCAATGTCAGTGGTGTTATACACTGAATACTTAGCAGCACCACTTGCTGGATTGATTTTGACACATGGCTACCTCATTTGTCAGAATAGAATTGTGTTGCATGGGGCTTTCAATGGCTAATCTTTCAGAAGTAGATCATCAGATCTTCCTTCCTAGGCATCTCTGGGTAAATTCAAACCCCTAATCTTTCACTAGTAGCTAACCATCTGTGCTACTCAGAGACTCATATTGATTGTTTACTCTATAATAATCTCAGTATTGAGAAGTTAATAGCCATTATCAGTCTCAATTATCACCATAGCCTGAAAGTGCTATTATTATCTACCTATTTTATAGATGCAGAGAAAGAGATTAGAATGATCTAGTAATTTGATGAAAGTCACACAGCCAGTAAGTGATGGAGGCAAGTTTCTAACCCAGGTAATCTGAGTTCCAAGCCTAAAATCATAGAGGATAATACAGATTCAAATTTTGAAAGAAGCCAAAGCATCTGTTTGCTTGGTGAAGACCACAGAATTTGGCTTTTTTGATAGTTCTCAGAAGGCCATGCACAGGCACTGGACTTCAATAAAACCCACATTCTCATGACCAGTGGAAACAGGACCCAGAGTCTCTAAAGCCAGAAACAATTATTTTTAATAACCTACTATACATCTCTATATTCCCAGTATCCAGAAACAAGATTAACCTTAGAGTTTGAAGTGAAGCTCAAATTCCAGATGATATGGAAGTAGGAGTCCAGAAAATCTTGATATTAGGCTAAAATTCTCAGATCTATAGAGATTGCTTTGTCTATTGAAAAATAGTGCAGAATTTAGAGTTGGAGAGACACACATTGTATGCCAATTCTACCCCATAAAAAAATTGGTAAAAACCACTTACTTTCTTGAGAGCTCAATTTTCTCCTAATCTTGGGTAGTTGCTAATACCTTTTCCCATACCCGAAACAGAGTTCTGGATGGTCCCTGTGTAACACAAATGGCTAAGTGCCTGAATACTTACTAAAAAGTTGGTGAGTCAAACCCACCCAGAGATGGCTCTGAAGACAGCTTGGTGATCTTTTTTTTTAAAAAATCACAGTCTTCAAAACCCTGTAGAGCAGTTCTACTCTGCATACAGGGGGTAGTATTGAGTCAGAAACAGTCAGACAGCAACAAATAACAATGTTCTGGTACCAATTATGAAATTCTTTATGGAAACCATTTAGCACAGTGCTTAGTACAAAGTTGTTGTTGCTGTTGTTATGTGCCATCAAGTCAGACCTGACTCATAGCGACCCCTCCTTGGGTTTCCGAGGAAGTATCGCTACGGAAGTAGATTGCCCCATCTTCCTTCCAAGGAGTGGCTGATGGGTTTGAATTGCCAGCCTTCTGGTTAGCAGTCAAGTGCCTTAGGCACTATGCTACCAGAGCTCCTCAGTACAAAGTAAGCCCTTAAAAATGTGCAGATAAAAAAAAAATGCCTGCCTTGATGCCTATGCTAATCATCTTTATAAAAATGTCTACATTTCTGCTGTAACTACAGCTTCTCTTTGCTTTGGAGTGCTTGTTTAAAGAAGCATGTTTGTACTATGTAATCTATTGTTTTAGATGGAAGGTTTATGTGGCATTGCTCACACAGTAATGAGTTTGCTTAAACAATGCTGTGTGACTGCCATCCCTTTGGGACCCACAAGAAAATGAGACTCTCATGAGTCAATCTCAGCAATGAAAAAATTTACAGGAAAATCAGTTTCTGTTTGTGTGCAGTTTATATTCACTTGTACAAGGTGAGCTGATACAGGATACCAGCATGAGTTCTCACTGCAGGGGAGGTCCTCTTGAGACTAGTAAAAGAAAATGGTCATTACTGTCAAGCCTCAATGGTGTCTTTTTCCATACCATGCTGAAAATACACTTTGACATTACAATATTTTCTTATGCAAGTTGTAGCAAGTGGCTTTGTATTGCAGGAATCTTTTTCTCTACAGATAATGACAGTAAATTTTATAGAAATACAGTCTGAGATGAAACTTTCTAAGCTTTCTCTTACCATTAGGGCAAGTATAAATATTTCCCTCCAGACTTGCTCAAGGATAACCATGGTCAGGCATCAGGATCTATGAGATAGATAACAGTAACAAACTCACTTTGTGTATTCCACTTTGATCCACGTATTCACTGAAGTTTGTGGCACATCTAGAAAATGAAAAGGATTTGAATTAGTTACATCTCAACTGAATAATGGATTCAAGATGTTGACTATCTCTGCATGGAGTTCCACTGGATTTTTTGCTGCATTAAAAAGATCACTGTGTTGTATACTAGTTAATTTCTGAGAAAGGTAGTGGGACCTGGTTCTACAGTAGAGTTGACTTGAGGGATCAGATTGTACAGGATTGATTTTCTTTCTTACCGATATATTTCTGAATGTAGGAAATTAACCCTTGGGAATAAACTGAGAGCTATAAGTAAATCTTTGCTACTCCATTTTGAAATAGCTCAGAATTAGGTTTATGGTACACTTAAGGGACCTATGTGGGAGGAAAGCAAATTTGAATTTGTGAAAATGACTGATTCCCCATGTAGATTATAGTTTTGTTTAAAAACAAACATTATTCACCCCAATCTACTTGCCTTTCAAACCAACCAAGAAGCTAATCAAACAAAAACTAGAAATAAAAAACAACCACCAGACCAACTTAGTAAAGCTTGGAGTGTACATGTGTTATGCTTAACCTGTGAGAAGAAGATACTGATTTCCAGCTGTTGTGGTGGTAAAAGTATGCAGACATGTTCACTCATTTAACTATCTCTGTTCTATCTATGTGATTACATGATTAATCAAACTTTAGCAGGAAATGAAAGCTCTCTTATTAAGAAATGGGTTCTGCTAGCCTATTTTTCACTCATTTTGGTTTTTAATATTAGGTCTTAGAATAAGTATGGACATCCCAAATTTACTATCTTCTCTTCCATGTCCAAATTGCTGTGGATAAAATAAGAGAAGATTGGAGGTTGTTATAATTACTTTAATATAAACCAATCCCATTGCTGTCTATGAGTTAATTGCAACTCATAGCAACCCTATAAGACAGGGTAGAACTATTTCATAGAGTTTCCAAGGCTGTAAATCTTTATGGAAGGAGGATGTCACATTTTCTCCTGTGTACCATCTTGTGGATTCGAACCACCAACCTTCTGGTTGCAAAATACTTTAAGCACTACACCAGCAGGTCTTCTTTACATTAATATAGCACATTGCAAATTTCCTGTATATACATGATATGGCTAAATTCATTAGAAACATATGAATTAATGAGAGTTATTTTGTAACAGTTATCTTTACATAAAACATGAAGAATACATTGTGTTGTGAGATTCATGAAGTCACTGACCTCTACATGCCTAAGCAGTATCTGATTTGGCAAGATCTACAGTGATATAAACCTACATACCTGAGATCTGAACAGTTTAAAAGTATCTAGATAGAAAAAAATACATGTAACTGATCTACTACTGAAACACTGAAACTTTCTTTAACTCTGAATTGTAAACTTCTCTCTGTGTGTTTTCATAGCATGGAATTAAATTGTGAGACTTCAAACTAGAAGGCTGAATCCCTTCTGAATTCATGCTGTCTCATGTTTTATGCAGATTATGTTTTTGCTAGAATTGCCATTGCCAGACTACATTAAATTTTAATGTACTTAGAGGAAGAATTGGATTATAAAAATTAATGTTAATATCATGTCTATGTTAAAGTAATTTAAGAAGATTATTTGAACATTTTTTAAAAAAACATATGAAGGAGGAGAAAGATGAATGATAATGGAGAATAAAATGTGATTTCTCTTTTAAAAAAGAAAATGATTGTTTTCAGTCTGAAGATAACAGCATTTGAGGCTTGGTGTCAAAATACAGACCAATCCTTCACAGTCAGATTCACAATAAGATTCACATTCATGAGTCAGTCTTTATTTCTCTTTAAAGCAAGCTTAGAGTATAGTTAGTCTTTTTATGTTAGGTTGTTTTTTAGAAATAAGTCTAATACCTACAGAAATTTCCTGACTTAAAAAAATAATTTAATTACCCAATAATATAATATAAAAATATATTATTATTATGAAGATCTAACATAACACTATAAGGAGTTCTAGTGGTGCTGTGGTTAAGGCACTGGACTGCTAATCAAAATGTCAACAGTTTGAACTGAGCACTGGTTCTGCAAGAAAAAGATGAGGCAGTTTGCTTCCATAAATATGGGCAGCCTTGGGAACCCTATGAAGAAGTGCCACTCTGCCCTATAGTGTTGCTATGAGTTGGAATTGACTTATTGGTGGTGAGTCTGGTTTCAGTTTCCTATGTCCTGACATTGAAAAATTTCTTGTAGAGATTTGCAATATCCATAGTAATTTTTTCAATAGAATTTGGACTTTTTCAATACCACTATCTTAACTGTATATAGTCAATCCTATACAGTAAATGAAACCTGAAGACCAGATTTTGTTTTTGTGTGTATTTATGTGTGTTGAACTTCAAGTAGTTCCTGGGTATGCTAAGTTAAAAAAACTAAATGCTTCTTTCCATCTTTATACTGTGTGGTCAAAGGAGTTAGTAATCATGAAATCTTAGAGTACATGAGGAAATGGGTAAAGGCTTACTAAGTTTCAATGTTCATCTCATTGAATGTGTCTGGTTGGAGAGAAAGACAATCTGGAGAAGATATGGACAGAAGTAGCATTGAAGTTCATCTTGGATAGTTATGTGCCCTAACCCATAAACTGTCTCCTACTCTGAATATACACAATCACCAGATAACACAAATCAACCAGAACCAGCAGTGGTCGGTTCAAACTGTCAACATTTTGGATAGCAGCCCAATGCCTTAACCACAGTGCCACCAGAGTAATGTATCTCAATATCTAAGTATAACTTTTAGCTGCAATTACCTAGTTAGAGAATCTGGTAAAATTTCTTACTATTGCTTCCCAGAAATGTTTTTATTTGTTTGTTTGTTTTTGTTTTCTGATGCAGGAATGAGTGGAAGGACACAAAAATAGACTAGAACTGGCTGAAGAATTCATTTCCCAACTAGAAGAAAAATCCCTTGATGTCAGCCTGTATGAAGAAAAGTCAGAACAAAGATTTAAGAAAAATGAAGAAAACCTAAGAATTATATGGGATGACATGCAAAGAAATGAAATATTCCTGATTGGAATACCAGAACAAGAGGAAGCAGAAAGAAAAATCACTGAGAAAATTATCAATGACTTGTTAGCAGAAAATTTCCCCCATATCATGAAGGAAGGAAAGTATATCTGCCTAAGAAGCTCAACAAGCCCCATACAGGATAGATCCCAAGAGAAAGTCATCAAGACATAGCATAATCAAGCTTTCTAAAACAAAAACAGAGAAAGAATCTTGGGAGCAGCCGGGAAAAATGAAACGTCATCTATAATGCACAATCAATAAGACTTATTGGTTTCTGAGCAGAAACCATGCACAGAAGAAGACAATGGGATGGCATATATAAAATCTTGAAGGAAAAGAACTTCTAACCAAGAATTATATATCCAGCCATATTGTTCTTCAAATATGAGAGTGAAATCAAGATATTTTCAGACAAACAGAAATTAAGGAAATTTATGAAAACCAGACCTACCTTGCAAGAAATGTTAATGGGAGTTCTTCCAGCAGAGAAGCCATACAGTAAACGATAAATAAAAACAAAACACTTGACACCACTTAGAAACGAACTAAAAATAGATGCTCAAAATAAGCTCATAAAATAATGTACACAGAAAAATAAGGGAGTCAATCTGCAGACGACACCAGCAACAAAGCAAATAGAGGGAATGAAAGTTTTAATTACAAAACTTCCAAATGGAGAAGAAGACAGGACAATGTATTTATGGAACTGACTGTTCCAAATTAAGGGAGATAAGAATATACTTCAGGGTAACAACAAAGAAAATTAACAATCCTCGTAAGCAAACTTAGAAAGAAGAATAACACATGGGCTCGGTAAGCACAAAACTAACTTAAGTGAAAAAAAGAAAAATGAAATACTTGATAACAAAATGAGATCATAACAGAAAAATATTTGGAATAAAGAAATCACCAACAAGAAAACACAACAGAATGACAGCAATAAAATCATACCTATCTCTAATTCCACTCAATGTGAATGGACTAAATGCACCAGTCAAGAGAAAGAGAGTGACAGACTGGATAAGAAAAGAAGACACAGTGAAATTATGTCTGCTAGAGACCCACTTTAGACACAAAGATAAAAACAAATTAAAAATAAAAGGGTGGAAAAAAAATATACCAAGCTAATGACAAACAAAAAAGAGCAGGAGTAGCATTAATTTCTGATAAAATAGACTCTGAGGTATAAAACAGCACAAGAGACAAAGAAGGACATTATATGATGCTAAAAGAGTAAATTGACCAAGAAGACACTACCATAGTAAATATCTATGCACCCAGTGAAAATTCTCCAAAATATGTATAACAAATATTAACTAAATTGAAAGGAAAAAATAGACAAGCCAACAAAAAATAGACAAGACTTTAACACATCACTTTAAAGAGGGACAGAACAACTAGGAAAAAAAAAAAAAAGAACAAAGATACAGAAACACTCAACAATGCAATCAATCAACTTGGCCTCATAGACATATACAGAACACTCCACCCAACAAAAGCACAATACACATTCTTCTCCGGTGCACATGGATCATCCCCCAGAATAGACCATATGTTAGGACACAAAACAAGCCTCAACAAATTAAAATAAATAAATAAATAAATAATTGAATGTTACAAAACATCTTGGATCACAATGCTATAAAATTAGAAATAAATAATAGGAAGACCAAGGGAAAAATATCAAATATGTGGAAACTGAATAATACAGCACTCAATACTACTGGGTAACAGAAGAAATAAAATGTAAAATAATAAATTCCTAGAAACAAATGAGAATGAAGATAGAACTTACCAAAATCTTTGGAACACAGCAAAGCAGTACTCACAGGTCAGTTTATAGCAATAAATGCACACATCAAAAAATAAGAAAGAATCAAAATCAACACTTTAACTTAACAACTCCAAATGGTCCGGTTTTCATAAATTCTCTTAATTTCTGTTTGTCTGAGAAAAAGAGTAATAAAAGAAACCAAAGTATCCAGAAGTAAGGAAATAACAAATATCAGAGCAGAAATAAATGAAACAGAATAAAAAAGAAAAAGAGAAAATCAACAAAACAAGAACCTGGTTCTTCAAAAAGATTAACAAAATTGACAAACCACTAGCACATTAAACAAAGGAAAAGAAAGAGAAGATAGAAATAGCATGAATAATAACTGAAAAGGGTGATTTTGCAACAGAATGAACTGAAATATAAAGGATAATAACAGAATATTGTGAGGAATTATACTCCAACATATTTGAGAGCCTAAAAGAGATGGACAAGTTTCTAGAACCACAAGACCTACCTAAACTTTCCCAGTTGGAGGTAGAATACTTGAACAAACCCATAACAAAAGAAGAAATTGAACAGGTCATAAAAAACTTCCCACATAAAAAAAGTCCTGGCCCCAAGAGCTTCACTGGAGAATTTTATCAAACATTCAGGGAAAAGTTGACACATGTATTACTCAAACTATTCCAGAACATAGAAAAAGATGGAATACTCCTATATTCATTCTATGAACCAAGCATAACACTGATACCAAAACCAGGACAGACACCACTAAAAGGGAAAACTATAGATCAATATCCATCATGATCAAGTGGGATTCATATCAATTATGCAAGGATGGTTTAACATTAGAAGAACAATCAACGTTATGCACCACATAAACCAAACAAAACAAAAGAACCATATAGTCATATCAATTGATGTGGAAAATCCAACATCTGTTCATGTTCAGAACTCTCAGCAAATAGGGATAGAAGGGAAAATCCTCAACATAATAAAGGGCATATACACAAAGCCAACAGCCAACATTATTGTTAATGGGGAAAGAATAAAATCATCTGCCCTGCAAATGGGAACCAGACAAGGATATCCTTTATCACCATTTCTATTTAATGTTGCATTGGAAGTCTTAGCCAGGGCAATAAGGCAAGAAAGAGAAATAAAAGGTATCCAAATTGGAAAAAGGAAGTAAAACTATCTCTACTTGCAGAAGATATGATCATATACATAGAAAATCCAAGAGACTTAGAAAAAACAAGTTCCAGTAGGAACTAATGGAAAGTTTCAACAAAGTGGCAGGATACATGGTCAATATACAAAAATCAGTTGGATTTCTCTACATCAACAAAGTGTCCCCTGAAAAGAAAATAAGGAAAGTAATACCATTTAAAATAGCTACCAAAAAGATAAAATATTTAGGGATAAATCTTTCCAGAGACAAAAAAAGATATATACAACAAAAACTACAATACAGTACTGCAAGAAACTACAAGAGATCTCCAAAAATGGAAGAACATATATTGTTCAAGGATAGGTAGACTGAATATTGTCAAATGTCCTTATTACCGAAAGCAATGTTCACATTCAAAGCAATCCCAATCCAAATTCCATCAATGTTTTTTTAGGACATGGAAAAAACAATCACTAATTTCATATGCAAAGGAAAGAGCGCTTGGGTAAGCAAAGCACTGCTGAAGAAGAAGAACAAAGTAGGGAGTCTCACACTCCTGGATCTTAAAGCCTGCTGTATAGAAACAGTAGTAAAAACAGTATGGTACTGGTACAATGAGAGACAGATAGATCTGTGGAATAGAATTGAAAACCCAGAAATAGATCCATCCATCTATGGACAGCTGATCTTTAACAAAGAACCAAACCCACAAAATGAGGGAGAGATAGCCTCTTTAACAAATGTTATTGTTATGTGCCATCGAGTTGCACCCAACTCATAGCGATCCCTCCTTGGGTTTCCGAGTTGGTATCACTATGGAAGTAGATTGCCCCATCTTCCTTCTGAGGAGTGGCTGGTGGGTTTGAACCTCCAGCCTTCTGGTTAGCAGTCAAGTGCCTT
>NW_006922017.1:1872802-1874482 GCF_000298275.1 Orycteropus afer afer
ATTTTTATCAACTTCTGCAGTCTGAAATTGACCGAACATGCAATCAGGATGTGTTAATTATCACTGGTGACTGGAATGCAAAAGTTGGACACAAAGAAGAATCACCGGTAGTTGGAAAATTTGGCCTTGGTGACAGAATAATGCTGAAATTCGCATGATAGAATTTTGCAAGACCAATGACTTATTCATTGCAAACACATTTTTTCAACAACACAAATGGCAGCTCTACACATGGACTTCACCAGATGGAACACACAATAATCAGATTGACTACATCTGTTGCAAGAGGTGGTGGAAAATCTCAAAATCTTCAGCCAAAACCAGGCCAGGAGCTGATTGTGAAACAGTCCATCAACTGCTTATATGCATGTTCAACTTGAAGTTAAAGACAATTAAAACAAGTCCAAGAGAGCCTAAATATGATCTTGAATATATCCTCCTGAATTTAGAGATCATCTAAAGAATAGATTTGATGCATTGAACACCAACAAACAAAAACCAGAAGAATTGTGGGAGGATATCAAGAACATTATCTATGAAGAAAGCAAGAGATCATTAAAAAGACGAAAAAAGAAGAGAAGACCAAAATGGATGACAGAAGAGACTCTGAACCTTGCCCTTGAGCAGAGAGTAGCTAAAGCCAATGGAAGAAATTACAAGATAAAAGAGGTGAACAGAAGATTTCAAAGAAAAGCTTGAGCAGACAAAACCAATTACTATAATGAAATGTGCAAAGACGTGGAGTTTGAAAACCAAAAGGGAAGAACATGTTCGGCATTTCTGAAGCTGAAAGAATTGAAGAAAAAATTTAAGCCTCAAGTTGCAATATTGAGAGATTCTATGGGCAAAATATTGAATGATGAAGGAAACATCAAAAGAAGATGGCAAGAATACACAAAGTCACTGTACCAAAAAGAATTGGTCTATCTTCATCTATTTCAGGAAGTGGCATATGATCTAGAACCAATGGTACTGAAGGAGAAAATTGAAGTTGTAATGAAGGAATTGGTGAAGAACAAGGCTCTGGGAATTGACGGAATACCCATTGAGATATTTCAACATATGGATGCCGCACTGGAGGCACTCACTCAGTTACAAGAGATTTGGAAGACAGCTACTTGGCCAACTGCCTAGAAGAGATCCATATTTGTACCCATTCCAAAGAAAGGTGATCACACCGAATGTGGAAATTATAGTACAATATCATTAATATCACATGCAAGTAAGATCTTACTGAAGATAATTCAAAAACGGTTGCAGCAGTATATTGAGAGAGAACTTCCAGAGGTGCAAGCTGGATTCAGAAGAGGACGTGGAACAAGGGATATCATAGCTGTTGTCAGATCAATCTTGGCTCAAGGCAAAGAATACCAGAAAGATGTTCACTTGTGCTTTATTGACTATGCAAAGGCATTTGATTGTGT
Organism: Orycteropus afer afer; assembly: GCF_000298275.1. Taxonomy (NCBI): domain Eukaryota; kingdom Metazoa; phylum Chordata; class Mammalia; order Tubulidentata; family Orycteropodidae; genus Orycteropus; species Orycteropus afer. The sequence continues at coordinate 1,874,227 of NW_006922017.1, forward strand.
GGATCATGGCAAATTATGGATAACAATGAGAAGAATGGGAATTCCCGAACACTTGATTGTACTCATGAGGAACCTGTACCTTGACCAGAAGGCTGTCGTTTGAATGGAACAAGGGGACACTACATGGTTTAAAATCAAGAAAGAGTGCATCAGGGTTGTATCCTTTCCCCACACTTATTCAATCTATATGCTGAGCAAATAATCCAAGAAGCTGGACTATCTGAAGAAAAATGTGGCATCAGGATTGGAGGAAGAA
>NW_006922017.1:1875708-1879975 GCF_000298275.1 Orycteropus afer afer
CCAGCCTTCTGGTTAGCAGTCAAGTGCCTTAGGCACTATGCTACCAGATCTCGCCTTTAACAAATGGTGCTGGCAAAATTGGATATCCACTTGCAGAAAAATGAAACAAGACCCATACCTCACCCCATATACAAAAACAAACTTGAGTTGGATCAAAGACTTAAATGTAAAATCCAAAACTATAACACTCATCAAAGATAAAATAGAGGTAAATCTACGGGCCCTAATCTATGGCATAAATAGACTATCAAGCATAACCCAAAATGCACAGGCAGTGAAAGAGAAGCTAGATGACTTGGACCTTTTAAAAATTAAATTTTTATGTGAATCAAAAGGCTTGTCCAAAAGGGTAAAAGAGAACAACCAGATTGGGGGAAAAAATGGCTATGGCAAATCTGACAAGGAACTTATCTCAAAATTTATAGAAAATTTCAGTACCTCAACAACAAAAAGACAAACAATCCAATTCAAAAATAGGCAAGGAACATGAACAGACACTTCACTAAAGAAGATATTCTGGTGGCCAAGAAACACATGAGGAAATGATCACAATCATTAGCTATTTAAAAAAAAAAAAAATTGCCATTGAGTTGATTCCTACTCATAGAGACCATCTTTGGGTTTCCAGAGCTGTAAATCTTTACAGAAGTAGATTGTCCAGTCTTCCTTCCCCAGAGTGGTTGGTGGGTCTGAACTGCCAGCCTTCTGGTTAGCAGTCAAATGCCCTAGGCGTTATGCCACCATTAGCCATTAGAGAGATTCAGATCAAAACAACAATGAAATACCATCTCACCCCAGCAATAACGGCAAAGTTCAACAAGACAGAAAATCAATGCTGGCAAGGTTGAGGAGAGATTGGAACTATCATACACTGCTTGTGGGACTGCAAAATGGTACAAAATAGTGTTTCCTTAAAAATATGAAAATAGAAATACCATTTGATCCAGCAATTCCATTACTATGAATATATACTAAAGAGGTGAGAGACAGGATAAGAACACACATATGCACACCCATGGTCATTGCAGCACAATCCACTACAGCAAGGATCTGTAAACAACCTAAATGTCCATCAACAGATAAATGGATAACCAAACTATGATACATTCACACATTGTCTACAACATTAAAGAATAATGAAGAATACATGAATCATCTTACAAAGTGGATGAATTTGGAGGATATTATGTTGAGTGAAATAAATCAATCACAGAAGGGCAAATATTGTATGACCCCATTATTGTAAAATGTCAAGGAAGGCTTTACTTAGGGAAGGAAGAGTCTTTCAAGATCTATCCTGAAATACAGTGCTGTCAGTGATAGGATATTATCCATATGTCTACAAGGAAAACCAGTTAATGCTACTGTTATTCAAATTTACTCAACCACCACCAAAGCCAAAGATGAAGAAATTGAAGATTTTTACCAACTTCTGCAGTATGAAATTGACCAAACATGCAATCAAGATGTGCTGATTAGTACTGATGATTGGAATGCAAATGTTAGAAACAAAGAAGAATCACCAGTAGTAGAAAAATATCGCCTTGCTGATAGAAATGTTGCTAGCGATTGCATGATAGAATTGTGTAAGACCAATCAATGACTTATTCATTGCAAACACCTTTTTTCAACAACATAAATGGTGGCTCTACACGTGGACTTCACCAGATGGAGCATGTAGGAATCAAATAGACTACATCTGTGGAAAGAAGCAATAGAAAAGCTTAATATCTTCAGGCAAAACAAGACCAGGTGTTAACTGCGGAACAGACTATCAACTGTTCATATGTAAGTTAAACTTGAAGTAGAAGACAACTAAAACAAGTTCACAAGAGCCAAAATATGACCTTGATTATATCTCTTCTGAATTTAGAGACCACCTACATACTAGATATGATGTATTGCACACCAATTACCGAAAACCAGAGGAATTGTGGGATGACACCAAGTGCTCCATCCATGAGGAAAGCAAAAGATCATTAAAAAGACAGGAAAGGAAGAAAAGACCAAAATAGATGTCAGAAGAGCCCCTGAAACTTGCTATTGATTGGAGAATAGCGAAAGCAAATGGAAGGAATGAAAAGGTAAAAGAGCTGAACAGAAGATTTCAAAGAGCAGCTCAAGAAGACAAAGTCAATTATTATAATGAAATGTGCCAAGAGTTATGGTTAGAAAACCAGAACAGAAGAACACACTCAGCATTTCTCAAGCTGAGACAACTGAAGACAAATTTCAAACCTTGAGTTGCAATATTGAAACATTTTATGGGGAAAGTACATCAAAAGAAGATGGAAGGAATACACAGAGTCACTGTACCAAAAAGAATTGGTCAATGTTCATCCATTTCAGGAGGTGGCAAGAACCAATGGTATTAAAGGAAGAAGTCAAAGCTGCAGTGAAGGTATGGGTAAAGAACAAGGTTCCAGGAATTGATGGAACACCGATTGAGATGTTTCAACAAACTGAGGCCACATTGGAGGCACTCACTCGACAGTGCCAACAAATTTGGAAGAGAGCTACCCAAGCCAACTTACGGAATATATCCATATTTGTACCCATTCCAAAGAAGGCTGATCCCACAGAATATGGAAATTAGCAAACAATATCATTAATATCAGACAAGTAAAATCTTGCTGAACATAACTAAAAAGTGGTTGCAGCAATATATTGACAAGTCACTTCCAGAAATGCAAGCTCAATTCGGAAGAGGATGTAGAATGGGGAATATCATTGCTGATGTCAGATGGATCTTGGCTGAAAGCAAGGAATACCAGAAAGATATTTATTTGTGTTTTATTGACTACACAAAAGCATTTGATTGTGTGGATCATAACAAATTGTGGATAACATTGAGAAGAATGGGAATTCCAGAGCACCTAATTGTACTCGTGAGGAACCTGTACATAGACCAGGAGGTTGTAGTTTAAACAGAGAAAAGGAACACTGCATGGTTTAAAATAAAGAAGGGAGTGTGCCAGGGTTGTATCCTTTCACCATACTTATTCAATCTGTATGCTGAGTAAATAATCTTAGAAGCTGGACTGTAAGAAGAAGAACGTGGCATTAGAATTGGAGGAAATCTCATTATCAACCTGTGATAAGCAGACAACACAAACTTGCTTGCTGAAATTGAAGATGACTTGAAGCACTTATTGATAAAGACTAAAGGTTACAGTCCGCAGTATGGATTACCTCTCAATAAAAGGAAAACAAAAATCCTCAAACTGGTCCAACAAGAAACATCATGATAAATTAAAAGATTAAAGTTGTTGAAGACTTCATATTACTTGGGTCCAAAATCAACACCCATGGAAGCAGGAGTCAAGGCATCAGATAATGTATTGCACTGGGCAAACCTGTTGCAATAGACTTCTTTAAAGTGCTGAAGAGCAAAGATGTCTGTTTGAAGACTAAGGTGCATGTAACCCAAGTCATGAAATTTTCAATTGCCTCATATGGATGTGAAAGCTGGACAATGAATAAGAAAGACCTAAGAAAAGCGGGACAAAGGGGATTAAAAGGCCCAGGAACTGCTACAGAGGAGGAGTCAGCCACAGGGACCCAGGTAAGGATAGTAGGAGAGGTTTCCAACAGGGAGACAAACTTGTTTGTTGGTTTGTCCTACCGTGGTGACATGTTGATGTGAGTTTTGAGGCTGAGCCACTGGTGTTTCAAACCCAGCAGGATGCACATGGTGCATAGGTATCAGCCAAGCTTATGGACTGAAACAGACTGGGAAGAAGGAAGAGGCTGTCCACTTCTCAAAGAATTGGCCAGGGAAAACCTTATGAATAGCAAAAAAACACTGTTTGATACATTACCACACAACTTTATGAATAGTCCGGTTAGGTTAGAAGGCTCTCAAAATAGGACTGGGAAAGATCTGCATCATCTGAGTAAACCCAGCCTTATTCCTATGGATAAGGTAATGCTTTTGAGACCTCGATTTGCTGATGTGGCACCACTCAAGTTGAGAAGAAACAGCTGCAGACATCCATTAATCATTGGAACATGGAATGTACAAAATATGAATCTAGGAAAACTGGAAGTTGTCAAAAAAGAAATGGAACACATAAAGATTGATATCCTTGGCATTAATGAACTGAAATGGACTGGTTTTGGCCATTTTGAATCAGACAATGATATGATCTACTATGCCAGGAATGACAGTTTGAAGAGGAATGGTGTGGCATTCATCATCACAAAGGATGTTTCAAGATCTGTCCTGAAGTACAATGTTCTCAGTGACAGGATAATATCCATATGC
>NW_006922017.1:1881995-1906277 GCF_000298275.1 Orycteropus afer afer
AATAAGGAAGTCCAAAAAAGAGTTGATGTTTTTGAGCTGTGGTTCTGGTGAAGAATGCTGAAAGTACCATGGACTGCTGAAAGAACTAACAGATCTGTCCTGGAGGAAGTGCACCCAAAATGCTCCTTGGAAGTGAGAATGGCCAGACTTTGTCTCACCTACTTTGGTCATGTTGTCAGAAGGGACCGTTCCCTGGAGAAGGATGTCATGCTTGGTAGTGTGGAGGGTTGATGAAAGAGGGGGAGGCCTTCAACGATATGGATTGACATGGTGGCTGTGACAACGGGCTCAAGTACAGCAGGGATCATGGAGCTGGTGCGGGATCAGGCAGTGTTTTGTTCTGCTGTGCATGGGGTCGCTTTGGGTTGGAAATGACTCGACGGCACCTAACAGCAACAACAAGAAAAGTTGATGCTTTTGAGTTGTGGTGTTGTTGAAGAATACTGAAATTACCATGAACTGCCACGAGAACTAACAAATCTATCCTGGAAAAAGTGCAGCCAGAATGCTCCTTGGAAGCAAGAATGACCAGATTTCATCTCACCTATTTTGGTTATGTTGTCAGAAGGGACCATTCCTTGGAGAAGGATATCATGTATGGTAAAGTGGAGGATCAACCAAAGAGGGGAAGGCCCTTAAAGAGATGGTTTGACACAATTGCTGCAACAATGGGCTTACGTATAGCAAGTATTGTTAGGCTGGCACAGTACCAGGCAGTGTTTAGTTCTGTTGTACATAGGGTCATTATGAGTTGGAGCCAACTTGAGGGTACCTAACAACAACAACAACAACAAAGTTATCATTAATCTTAGGGCAATAGAACACTTTCCCTCAATATCCCAGAATGTCTCCTAGAGTTTGATTAAATAGCTACTCTTAATTAGGAAACTAGATTTGACAAAATGTTGTAAGGTATCCAATATATGGCCATTTAGAGCCTTTCTCTCTTAAATATTATGTTAGGCAATATTTTATATACCTCCATTGCCATATTGCTGTTGTTGCTATTATCATTAGACATCATTAACTCTAATCTGACTCATAGAGACCCTATATAACAGAGTGTAAGTACCCCATAGTGTTTCCTACGCTGTAATCCTGAGTGTTTGACTGTTGTGGCACCAGATATATAGATATATGGTGGTGTAGTGGTTAAGGCCTTCTGCTACTAACCAAAAGAAGTCAGTGGTTCCAACCCATCAGAGAAATATGAGACAATCTGCTTTGGTAAAGATTTACAGAGTTGGAGAGTCTACGGTGGTCCCTATGAATGCAAATTGAGTCAGTGGCAATGGGATTTTATAGATATAGATATATAGATAAAGATATATGGATATATTGTTGCTATTAGGTGCTGTTGAGTTGGCTCCTACTCATAGTGACCCTATGTACTACACAATGAAACACTGCCTACTCTTGTACCATGCTTACAATCATCGCCATGCTATAGCCCAGCATCACAACCAAAGTGTAAAACCATCTCATTGAGGGTCTTCTCCTTTTTCACTGACCCTCTGCTTTCCAAACATGGTATCTTTCTCCAAGGATTGGTCCTTCTGACAACATGACCAAAGTACAGGGATGAAGTCTGGTCATTCTTGCTTCTAAGGAGCATTCTGGCTGTACTTCCTCCAGGGCATATTTGTTCCTTTTCTAGAAATGCATGGTACGTTCAATAGTTTTCACGGATAACACAACACAAATGCATCAATTCTGTGATGTTCTTTATTCGTTGTTCAGCTTTCACATGCATATGAGACTATTGAAAATATCATGGCTTGGGATAGGTCCACATTAGTCTTCAAAATGATATCTTTGCTTGTTAAAAATTTAGAGTTCAAGGAAGAAGAAAGAGAGAAATGGATTGACTTATTTCAAGGAATTGGATCACATGAATGTGAGAAGTTAGTAAATCCAAAATTCATCAGTCAGATGAGAAGGGTAAAATGAGAATTCTGCTAACATACCTATTAGTCTAGAGGCATTTCACTCCCTAAGGAAACTTCCTCTTCATTGCTAACCCCTTCACCTTCTTGGTTGAGTCTAGACACTTTATGGAAGGGAGTCTGTTTTACTTAAGGCCAAGTGATTTAGTCACATTTAACTAATCATTTACAGAAACTAGTTTAGTGATTGAAAAAACAACTGGGCAACTTAGCTTAGTCAAGTTGACACATAAACTTAACCATCACAGATAGCATTAAATAATATAGAGAACAGGTAGGGGAGAGTAATATTTGAATAGGAATATAATGATATTGTAGATGTCCATAGATCTTGTCTAAACTACATTGCCTATCTCACTGGAAAGTGGCTAGGACGATCATAAGCCTGTGTTTCCACAGTGCAGTTCTTATTACGTCTGTTCAAGATATTGATCAATAACTGATAAAGTTCATGATCACATTAGTTTTGATAAAATGCTAAGCTGAAAAGAATGATTTTCTTTTATTTCTTGGAAATACTTTCTTTTGAATTCATCTACTCCCTCTTAAAAGTCTTTCGACGGCAGTTGCTAAAATAAGCTATCTTTTTTTTCTTGTCCTTCATACCCAAGACAACCTCATTCTTCTGAAGTTAGCCGATTGACACTCTGGTTCTTCAAAAGCACGTGGTGAGTACCTCTCTCAGACTCCTTACCACATTATATTATATTATTCAGCATATAATTTATATTACTATTCCCCAGTAAATTGTCGCTTCCTCACATGCAAGAACTATATTATTTAATAATTCCCTGGCACCTAGAACTGTACATACAGTAAGTGCCCTATATACATATATTGAACTACATGTAGATTTATGGGTCTTATACTTGGGTGTTGTGATTTTATTAGTGGTCACAAAACTAAGGGGATGATTAAAAAGATTGGCAATTTTTTTTTTTTCTTCTCAGATATTCTTGGCTGTTTCCTGCTGAAAAAAGCTATCACAGATAAGGACTTTGAAGAATTTTGAAATTATCTGGAAAAATTCCTAGGAGTTTGGACAGTATATTCTAGACTTTGCTCTCTGCCTAACTAGCTGGTTTGGAGACTTTAATATCTCTGAATCTTGCTTTATTATTTGCAAAATGACCTTGATTATCTATTACAATGATTGTTACTTGGATCTACAGACATAATAGATTGGGTGCTTTGCACTATAAAAAAAAAGTTATGCAAATGTTTGTTAGTGTTACTTTATTACAGCTATTAACATTTTACAAGGTTTCCAAGGACTGAGTGTTTCCTTTGTAATGGCAATTTTCCTTAATCACTGTGGCTCTTTAACAACTCCCTAAATTTAGAGAATAGAAGTATAATGAAGAAGCTAACTGAGAGGAAAGAAAGAGGAATGAGAAAAATCTCAGTTAAAAATAATAGTGTGAATGAATGAATGAAACTCTGCACCTCATGAAAGTAAGTTTGTTTCTATAGCATTGATATAGAGGGGAAAATTTTAATTTTATGAAAACGTCAGGATTTTAAAGTTTTTTTTTTTTTCCTATAAAGCACTCTCAAGAGAAACAAGTAATTTCTTTAGAAGAAAAGTGATGTTAAGTACTTTATGACTATATTTTTTAAAAAGTCAGATATTTTGAGAAAAGCAAAAAAAAATTATCAATACATTCAAGGGAAACAAAACTAGTCATCTTGAACTGTGGAATTCAGGGGAACGAGATAAGATTGGTTGATGCAATTAGCCCAAAAATCAAAGAGGAAAGGAAGGGTTGATTTGAATATATTGCAAATTTATTATATCATATTCAAGCATTTATAAGATTTCAGAATGCACTTGGCAAGGGACCGAGGAATGTGAAGTAAGTATTAAAAATATGAAGATCAGTCTCAAGAAGTAATTTCAAGAAAATTAATACTCTAAAGAAAAATAACATAAAGTACATACATATACCCCCAAGGCAATCTACTTTCGTAGTGATACCGCCTCGGAAACCCGAGGAGGGGTCGCTATGAGTCGGGCCGACTCCACTGCACATAACAACAAGTGATCTCATAATGGAAACTATTACTCATGTTATTTTCTCTAATCGAGAATATTTTAAAACTTATGGTGATATAAAAATGCATTTTGCGTATTATATTTTGAAATTGCTGGACAATGACACACCAAGCTCCAAGCTCACTACTGTCCAATGGATGTGACTCATAGTGACCCCTCCTTGGGTTTCCGATGTGGTTATCGCCCTCGGAAGAGTGGCTGGTGGGTTTGAACCTCCAGCCTTCTGGTTAGCCGTCAAATGCCTTAGGCACTATGCCACCAGAGCTCCCAGACAATCACACACACACACACACACACACACACACACAGAGTTGTTGTGTTACTCACTGCCGTGGAGTCCTACCCCAGGCGGTATCACTATGGAAGTAGGTTGCTGAACCTTCCTTCCGAGGACTGGCTGATGGGTTTGAACTCCCAGCCCTCCCGTTAGCAGTCAGATGTCTTAGGCACTATGCCAGCAGAGCTCCTAGTTATTGTGTTAGGTACTGTCAAGTTGGTTCCTACTCATGAGATTACGTACAATGCAATGAAACACTTCCCAGTTCTGTGCCATCCTTACTATCCTTGGTGTGTTTGAGCCCACTATGTCAATCTATCTCATAGAGGGTTTTCCTCCTTCTCATTGGCCCTCTGCTTTATCAAACAAAATGTTCTTCTCCAGGAACTAGATCCTCCTGATAACAGGTCACTATCACAGACATCCTCACTTCCAATGATTCTGGTTGTGCTTCTTCCAAAACACAATTGTTCATTTTTCTGGCAATCCATTCAACATCATAACCTCATAATTGAAAGGCATCACTTCTTCTTCGGTCTTCCTTATTAATTGTCCAGCTTTTGTATGTATGCTGTTGTTGTGGTTAGATGCCCTCGAGTTGTTGGCGACTCATAGCGAACCCACGTACAGCAGAACGAAACACTGCCCCATCCTGCGCCAGCTCCTCGATCCCTGCTATACTTGAGCCCATCATCGCAGCCACCGTGTCAATCCATCTCGTTGAAGGCCTCCCCCTCTTTCGTCGACCCTTCACCCTACCAAGCATGACATCCTTCTCCAGGGAATGGTTTATATGTATATGAAAAGAGTGAAAATAACATGACTTGGATCAGGTGCTCCTTAGTCCTCAAAGTGACTTCTTTGCATTTTAAAGAGGTCCTTTGCAGCAGATTTGCCCAAAGTAATACTTTGATTTCTCACTTGCTGCTGCTTCTATGGGTGGTGGTTGTGGATTCAGGTAAAATTAAATTCTTTACAACTTCAAACTTTTCTCTACTTATCACAATGTCTGCATACTGGTTCAGTTGTAAGGACTTTAGGTTTTTTTTTTTTTTTTAATGTTCTGGTGTAATCTATAATGAAGGCTATAGTCTTTGATCTTCATCAATAAATGCCTCATGTCTTTCACACTTTTAGCAAGCAAAGTTGTGTCGTCTATGTATTTCAAATTGTCAATGATTCTTCCTCCAATCTTGATGCCACCTTAATATAGGCCAACTATTTGGATTATTTGCTTAGCATAAAGATTGAATACATATCATGAAATGATACAACTCTCATGCACACCTTTTCTGATTTTAAACCATGAAGTATACCCTTGTACTATTTGAACAACTTCTTTTTGGTCTATGTACAAGTTCCTCAAGAGCACAATTAACTGTTTTGGAATTCTCCTTCTTTGCAATGTTATCCATAATTTGTTATGCTCTACACAGTTGAACACCTCTGCATAGTCAATAAAACACAAGTAAACATCTTTCTGGTATTATCTGCTTTTAGCCAAGATCCACCTGATATTGGCAATGATATTCTTCATTCCATATCCTCTTCTGAATTCAGCTTGAATTTCTGGCAGTTCACTGTCAGTGTACTGCTGCAAACTTTTCATCATATTGTGTGATAATTTCTGCATTTTGTCAGATTTATTTTTCTTTGGACAAAAGTAGATCTCTTTCAGCTGGCTGGCCAGGCAGTTGTCTTCCAAATTTCTTGGTATAGACTGGTGAGCACTTCTAGTGCTGTATCCATTAGTTGGAGCATTTCAATCTGTATTCTGTCAATTCCTGGAGTCTTAGCTTTCCCTAATGCCTTCAGTGAAAATTGGAATTCTTCCTTCAATACTATGGTTTCTTGATCACATGCAGTCTCCTAAAATGGCAGAAAGTTGACCAATTCTTTTTGGTTCAGTGACTTTATATTTTCTTTCCATCTTCTTTGATGTTTCTTGCATTGTTCAATATTTTGCCCAATGAATCCTTCAATATTGCAAACTCAAGGCTTGAATTTTGTCTTTAATTCCCTCAGTTTGAGAAATACTGAATGTGTTTTCCCTTTTGGTTTTCTAACTCTAGATCTTTGTGCATTTCATTATAATATTTTGTCTTCTCAAGCTGCCATTTGGAAAATCTGTAGAGGTATTTTATGTCATCATTACTTCCACTTATATTGCCTAAGTTTAAGAACAAGTTCCAGAATCTCTTCTTACATCCATTTGGTCTTTTCTTTCTTTCCTTTTTAATGACTTTTTGCTTTCTTTATGTATGATGTCCTTGATGTCATTCCCAAATCCATCTGGTGTTCAGTCATTAGTGTTCAATGCAGCAAATGTATACCTGAGGTGGTCTCTAAATACAGGTGATATATACTCAAGGAGGAGCTCTGGTGGTTCTGTGGTTAAGGCATTGGGCTGCTAACCAAAAGTTTGGCAATTTGAACCCACCACCTGCTCCATGGGAGAAAGATGAGGCAGTCTGCTTCAGTTAAGATTCACAACATTGGAATACCTATGGGAGTTACCATGAGCCAGAATGGACTTGATGGCAGGGTTTTTTTTTTTTTTTTAATATATTCAAGGTTGTATTTTGGCTCTCATGAACTTGATTTAATTTTTTCAGCTTCAACTAGAACTTGCATTTGAGTAATTGGTCTGTTTCACAGTTGGCTCCTAATTTTGTTCTGAGTGATGACAGTGAACTTCTACATCATCTCTTTTTACAGATATAGTCAATTTGATTCCATTATATTCCATCTGGCACCCATATGTATAGTCACTGTTTATGTTGTTAAAAAATATATTCATAATGAATAAGTCGTTGTTGTTGTTGTTATGTGCCGTCGAGTCAAACCCGACTCATAGCGACCCCTCCTTGGGTTTCCGAGGCAGTATCACTATGGAAGTAGGATTGCCCAACCTTCCTTCCATGGAGTGGCTGGTGGGTTTGAACCACCAGCTGTCTGGTTAGCAAGCAAGTATCTTAGCCACTATGCTACCAGAGCTCCCGAATAAGTCATTAGACTTGCAGAATTCTATCATGTGATCTCTGGGATTATTTTTATCACCAAGGCCATATTTTCCAATTATCAGTCCTTTGCTTCCAACTTGCCAATTCCAATCACCAGTAATTACCAGTGAAGCTTGATTGCATGTTTGATTAGTTTCACACTGCAGAAGTTGGTAAGAATCTTTAATTTCTTCATTTTTTATTAGTGGTTAGTGGGTAACTTTGAATAATAGTCTTATGGACTACACTTCAGCATAAAGCAAATGAAAATTCTCACAACTGAACCAATAAGCAACATCATGATAAATGGAGAAAAAATTGAAGTTGTCAGGGATTTCATTTTACTTTGATCCATAATCAACACCCATGGAAGCAGTAGTCAAGAAATTAGACATCATATTTCACTGGGCAAATCTGCTGCAAAAGACCTCTTTAAAGTGTTGAAGGGCAAAGATGTCACTTTAAAGACAAAGGTGCACCTAACCCAAGCCATGGTTTTTTCAATTGCCTCATATGCATGTGAAAGATGGACAATGAATAAGGAAGATGGAAGGGTAGATGCCTTTCAGTTGAGGTGCTGGAGAAGAATACTGAAAATACAGTGGACTGCCTGAAGAATGAGCAAACGTATCCTGGAAGCAGTGCAGCTGGAATGCTCCTTGAAAGCGAGAATGGCCAGACTTCATCCCACCTACTTTGGCCACGTTGTCAGAAGAGACTATTCCCTGGAGAAAGATACTGTAATTGGTAAAGCAGAGAGTAAGCAAAAAAGAGGAAGAACCATAACAAGATGGATTGACATGTGGTTATAATGTTGGGCTCACGTATAGCAAGGATGGTGAAGATCCCATATGACAGGGTGTGTTAGACTGGCTTCCAGAGAAGCAAAACCAGTAAAACTCATATATATATGTTGTTGTTGTTGTTGTTATGTGCTGTCGAGTCGGACCCGACTCATAGCAACCCCTCCTTGGGTTTCCGAGGCAGTATCACTATGGAAGTAGATTGTCCCATCTTCCTTCCAAGGAGTGGGTGGTAGGTTTGAACCGCCAGGCTTCTGGTTAGCAGTCAAGTGCCTTAGGCACTAGGCTACCAGAGCTTCCATATATATATATATATATATAGAGAGAGAGAGAGAGAGAGAGAGAGAGAGAGAGGAGAGAGAGAGGAAGAGAGAGAGAGGAGAGAGAGAGGAAAGAGAGAGAAATTTATCTTAGGAAAATGGCTCACACACTTATAGAAGCTGGCAAGTCCCAAATTCTTGGACCAAACGTCAAGGCTTTTCCTGACTCATGCAGCTTCAGGGGTTGAGGAGCTCAAGGTTGGCAGCCAGTATAGTGGCTGTTGACTCCAGTGAATGACAGATCCAAGATCTTCAGACCAAATGGTGGATTGTTCACTCATGGACAGTTGTAGGCAGCACAACAGAATCCCGATCCACAGATGAGTGTCTCTTTTCCCAGGATGTCCATAAATATACTGGAAGCAGGCCACACCCCTAGGGAAACTCCCTTTCAATGGATTGGCTGCTCAAAACGTATACATCTGATCCCATCATTGGAACAACCTACATCACAATTGCTTAAACAACACAGAAATGTGGTTTAGCCAAGTTGACACACAGCTCCAACTATCACACTGGGCAATATTTTGTTCTGTTGTACCTAGTATGGTCATGATGAGTTGGAGATGATTTGATGACACCTAATGACATCAAAACAATATAATACAGATAGTTATTAAAATTTTTAAATGAATGTGATTGATTTTCATAGAAATTGTGAAAGGTAACAGGGTTGAAAGACATGATCTATGGGTAAGATCTCATTTGATTAGAAGGAGAAATACTGACATTATCTGACAGTGGGAGAACATGAGTAAAGTTCTAACAATGCCATTCAATGACATTTGAACATGCAAAGGACTGCCATTCTGAAATGTATGTGTGGGACATAGGTATAATATGATTGAAACAGAAAAATTTGAACAACATTCTGAGCTGTCATGACAGCAAAATCTTTTGTTTAGATTATAGTCAGTAGATCATCATAATTGGGTATAGGATCAGAAAAGTTATGTTAAGCTTCATCTGTAGTTACTAATTTACCTTTATATCAGCTCCATTTTATGTATGCTAACTCACTATCCAAATGGCTTTTCCTACTTGCAACTGATGGCTATAAAAATCTCTACTTCATGAGATTGTTGTGAAGACTAAAAGAGTCATTGCATGAAAGTATATTGTTGTAACTTTTTTTTTTTTTTTTAATCACTTTACAGGGGGGAAAACAGAAGTGTGAGAAGTTACTTCGTTTGTTGGCAGAGTAGTTATTATGGTCTCTCTGATCCACCATACCACTCTCATTGCTGGTACTTAAAGGACTAAGTAAGGATAAATAATTGATCTTGAAGCAGTTTTGATACAGAAACTGAGAAATTGCCTACAGATTGTTGCAGGGTTAGAAAACTGGCTCTCCCCAAAGGCAAGTTGCCTCCTCCATGAAATGTTTCTTGTTTTACCTGGTGGAAGGCATATCTCCTTCCTCTGAGTTCTCACATTTATTCATATCCTCTTAGGGCATTTTTTTCACATATTATATTTTGTTGTAGATATTTAAACAGATGAATGTAATCATTTATTTTCTTTTCTGTATGTAAAAGGCATAAGGTTGTCATATTAGTCTGTAATATATATTAGTTTGTGCATGTTTGTACTTTATATCCTCTGTAAAAGTATAAACTCCTAGGACAAAAGGCTCTATGTATTCTGTATTTTCACAATTCCTTACACATACCAGTTGTATTAAATATATGTGTTGAATTATTAAGATATGTGAGAAACAAAGTAACATTATATGAAAAAGAAAGAAAGAAAAAGAACAAAACAAAACACAAACTTCACAGCCATCGAGTTGGATCCGAGTCATAGCGACCCTCCTTGGGTTTCTGAGGCAGTATCACTATGGAAATAGATTGCTCAATCTTTCTTTCGAAGAGTGTCTGGTGGGTTTGAAGTGCCAGCCTTCTGGTTAGCAGTCAAGTGCCTTAGGCACTATGCCACCAGAGCTCCCACATCATATAATAGACAATAAGAATAGGAGCTTTAGAACTTACGTAGATCTGAATTTAAATCCTGATTCTATTACTTTGTAGTTGTTTGGCCTTGGAAAGATGGGGATTTTAGAACCTTAAATTTCCCATTTTTAATATGATAATGGTCACAATGATAGGGATGAAGATGTGGTGAGTATGATGATAATAGACAACACTTGTTTAGTGCTTACTACATCCCAGTTACTATTTTATGTGTATATGTGTGTGTGTGTGTGTGTGTGTGTGTGTGTTTATGGGGACTCTGGTGGCTTAGTGCCTAAGGCATTTGACTGCTAACCAGAAGGAAGGCTAGTGGTTCAAACTCACCAGCCAGTCCTTGGAAGGAAGATTGGGAAATCTACTTCTGTAGTAATACTGCTTTGGAAACCCAAGGAGGGGTTTCTATGAGTCAGATCTGACTCGACGGGAGTGAGTTTGGTTTTATACACACACACACACACACACACATACACACACATATATGTGTATATATATATATATATATATTTATATGTGTGTGTATATATATATATATATATATATATATATATATATATATATACATAACCTTATTTAATATCCATAAAACCACATTAGATAAGTATTAGTATTACAAACCACCATGCATCTGTTGCTTTAGCCTATTGTGGTGACTTGCATATTATTTTTATTTTTCATTTTTGCAGTATTCCAACTTGCATATTATTGGGATGCTGGAAGCTATGCCACTGGTCACCCACTGTGGACGAGTTTTAGGTTCGGAGATATTCCAGACTATGACAGACTAGGACAAAGGATCTAGCATTCTACTTCTCAAAGAAATTGGCCAGTGGAAATCTTATGAAAAGCAGTGCAACATTGTCTGACACAGTGCCGAAAGAGGAGCCCCTCGGGTTGGAAGGCACTCAGATACAACTGGGAAAGAACTGCCTCCTCAAAGCACCGTTGACTTCAGGGAAATGGATGGAGTAAAGTTTGGGGAGTGTTTCATTTCTTGATGTGACATGACTCAAAATGAGAAGAAATAGCTGCAAATATTTATTAATAATTGAAACATAGAACATATCAAAATGAATCTAGGAAAATAAGAAATCATAAAAAATGAAACAGATTAAATAAAGTTTGATATTCTAGGCATTAATAAGCTGAAGTTGACCGGTATTGGTCATTTTCAATTGGACATTCATATCATGTACTATGTTGGGAAGGACAAATTGAAGAGGAATGACATTTCAAACATAGTGAAAAGGACATTTCAAGATCTATCCTGAAGTACAGTGCTGTCAGTGATTGTATATATCAATGCACATTATTCATATTTATGACCAGTCACTAATGCCAAAGATGATGAAATTAAAAATTTTTACTAACGTATGCAATCTGAAATGTATCAAATATGCCATTATCATGTATTGATAACTACTGGTGATTACAATGAGAAAGTTTGAAAAAGGATCAACAGTTGGAAAATATGGCCTTCCTTATAGAAACTACACTGGAGATGCATGATAGAAATTTGAAAGACCAAAGGCCTATTCACTGGAAATAACTTTTTCATTAGCATAAATGGTGACTATATATATGGACTTCACCATATGGAATACACAGGGATCAAATTTATTACTTCTGTGGAAGGAGATGTTGGAGTAGCTCACTATCATCAGTCAGAACAAGGTCAGGGACCACAGAATAGACCATCAATTCTTCATGGGTAAGTTCAAGTTGAAGCTGAAGAAAATTAAAACAAGTCCACAAGATCCAAAGAATTACATTGAGCACATTCCATATGAATTTAGAGATATTGTCAAGAATAGATTTAACACATTTAAAGAAAAAAAAAAGGTAACTTGACTTTTCCACAAAATACTTTTTCTCTCTTATTTTTTTCTTGAAGATCTCATTATTTCTAGACAGCACATGCTCTGTCTTAAAGACCCTGATATTTATAATAATGCTTATTATAACCAAAGGGTTATAAGTAAATGGTATCATTTGAAGACTGGAATATTCCAACTTTTATGCTTTTTGAAAAATATAAAACATTTTATTTTTTAAGCAAATAGCATTAAAAACTTGGAGACTTATTTTTGTTTATTTCAATTTTGTATTCTGTGTTCTGATTTGGTATATTTTTCTCGTTTGAATAAGATGAAGATAATTTTTCTTCAGAAAAGATTACTCAAAATAATTTTGAAAATAATTATGGACTAACAGAATGGTTTCATAAGTCCAAATTAATTTGAGCTTGTCTTTAATTTTGGGTGACAATAATTCCTATAATCTATTGGTATATGACTTTAGAAATTTTTTGGTATATTTTTTAGATATTTTGGCTTAATCTTTGAATGTCATACCTAGATTTATGTGTATAGATGGAATTGCATGAGGATTTGTTAATAAAAAGTGGGCACTTTAACATGTATACAGATATTTTCATTATTAAGACAGATTGTTTTATGTATAATGAGGCTTTTTGGTTACACAGTTAAATACACAGGTGCCCATTCATCTCACATGTAGAATACTGTAGATCTTTTAACCTATTTAATTGTGATTTGTAAACACACATATATATCATCGTATATGAAGTTACACCATGCAGCATCATCTGCCAAATTCTTGAAGGTGTTTCCTGCATCCTAATCATGAAAGAGCCTATCTTGGCCACTGCTAGAGTTCCTGCTCTTTAAGACATTAGCCTGTCACCATCCACATGGCCCATAAATTATTATTCCTGACCAATTTCACCGTTGGACCATATACTCTGACTTAAATAGAATTCTTGTTTGTTATACCCCTTAGACATTTTCAAACACAATTACAAGAACTCTAATGGAATTAAATAGCATGGTGTGTGGACAGAAAGGTAGAGTAACAATAAGAAATAAAATATTTGGATGATAAAATATGAAAATATGTTCCTGCTATCTAGAGAGTCCTGTCAATCTTTTTTTTTGTATCATTAGTGGATTTTTGTCTCCTCAAAATGTGTTCATTTTGAAACTAAATAACAAAAAAAGGGTCTCCTTCAATTTCCTAATGAAGCAGACACTGTTAACTCATTCCACTGGCATGTACTGAGAGTCTACAAGCTAGGTACAGCATTTGTTTTGTGAGCAAATCAATGGAAAAATAAAATCAGGTCCCAGACTAGATGAAATTCTTTCTTTCCAAAAACAGAATCAAATATTCCCAACTAATATAGCTCATCATACAGAACTAGCATTTTTTATTGCTGGGCTATTAGAGGTTTTTCTTTGTGGTACAACAGACTAAAACCAATTGTTCATATGTTATACATTAATTATACAGAACTTAACTAAAACTTGGGCTTTATGTTCACTTTTTTTGTTATATTAATGTAAGGATTAATATTCTCAAAAAAAAAAAAAAAAAAAACTCACTGTCATTGAGTCAATTCTAACTCATAGTAACTCCTTTTGAGTTTCCAAGGCTGGAAATTTTACAGAAACAGACTAGTCTATCTTTCTTCCATGGAGCTGCTGGTAGGTTTGAACCATCAACATCTGGGTTAACAGCCAAATGCCTTAACCACTGCACTACCAAATTCCTTAAAGATTAATACTACTTTTTAGTTAATTTATAACCAAACATTCATAAAATTAGAATACCATCTAATTGTAGCATATCTTCAAAAAAGAGTTAGAAACTTTTATATCTGTTACAGCAATAATTTGGAAGAATGTCTTTTTTTGAGAGTAAAGTCCTCTCTAGCATGAGTTTTCAGAAAGTAGAGTTATACTCATTATCATTGCTAAGCAGTTTGAATAAGGATTCCTCTGGTGAACTGCTTGGGATGTGATGAGACATTGTTTTTTTCTTTTGTAGAAATAAATGATAAATCAATGACTTGTCATGCTTGGTTATGCTTCATTGGCAGAAAGAATCCTAAATCAACATGCAAACCAAAGTTCTCTTTGTATTAACTACAGATAAAATTTATGATTTTAAAAGAACTTTGGTCATGCAGAAATGTCTTAATCCCTTCTTTATTTTGTAGTCCTTACTGGAACAAGTATTAATGTAGAGTAATAGCAACTCTTCCTGAACTTATGTTCAAATGCTTATTCAGATTGTCTTACAAGAATATTTTTGTTGTGGTTGCTATTTGCTGAAAAAAAAAATAAAATAAAATAATCATTGATGAATCTTTGTCTTGTGTCCAAGGCATAGATTCTCAAAATCTTTGTCAAATTAAATGTACAAAAGAATCAACTGGGATACTTACTGTGGAATGAAACAAATAAACAAACAAACAAGCAAATAACAATAGCAAAGACAACAAAAAAGCCACCTTGTTAATTGAAGTATTGTACTTAATTCTAATTCAAGTTATTTTTAGGCTACATTATGAAGAACATTACTATGTCATGAAAATCTTAGAACAACAACAACAATTATCTGTAAATTGTCTCCAGGGTTCCAAATGAAAAGCGGGAGAAACAGTTGACTTAGATTATTATATTCCAATGGTACGTTGTTGTTGTTATGTGCCATTAAGTTGGACCTGACTCATAGTGACCCATCCTTGGGTTTCCAAAGCAGTATGACTATGGAAGTAGATTGGCCCATCTTCCTTCTGAGGAGTGGGTGGTGGGTTTGAACCACCAGCCTTCTGGTTAGCAGTCAAGTGCCTCAAGCACTACGCTACCAGAGCTCCAATGGTATAGTTTCTCTTATTATGAAAATTTAATCCAGCTGCCTAAAAATATAATCTCTTGAATCACCTCAATAGTTTGATGTTTGTTTATATGTATTTATCAGTTCCAACTGTGTGTAACAAACAACTATGAAACCTCAAAAGCATATCACAACTATTATTTAACTCATAGTCTGCAAAGTTTTTGAGTTGCGCTAGTGAGCCAATGTTCATGTATGCATTTGCAAGTAGCTTCAGGTCAACTTCTTGGCTCTACTGATTTTTGCTGGCCTTAATTATAGTTTTATGGTTCATTTGGCTGTTGTTTAATTCAGGTGGTTGGCTAGGAGAACTGAAGCAACTTAACTGTCTTCCACATTTCTCATCATCCAACTGGCTGGCTGGAGCATGTTTTCATGCCAAAAGCAGACAGTAGGAACAAGCAAGCTGAAACATGCAAGGCCTCTTAGTTTATAGGCTTGAACTAGAACACAATAATTTTGCCATATTTAATTGACCAAAGCAATCCACCAAATAAAATATATTCAAAGTGTAGGGAAATAGGAGGCAGAGACAAAGTGGTACCCTGGTGATACACTTTGCCCAATCGTATAACAAAGACTTGGAAAAATCAAGTGAAACTGATACAGATAATGACCTGGAACTCTGAGCATGAAATGAGAGGATAAAAAATTAGATTTAGTGCTGTTTGTAAGGGGAGACAGAGTTAGGACAGTGACTCGTGAGAGAGAAAAACCCAGGGCCAAATGAAGAGTGGTCTTTTTGAGACACAGAAGGCATCATACTTGGCTGAGGATAATACAACTTCACGGAATCCATACTATGACAGAGACACAGCATGGGCAGATCTGGAGAGAATCAAAATGAGCAGAATATGTGCTTGATCCAGAAGTGGAAAAAGGGCAGGATTTTCGATGGAACAGGCAACCACAGAGTGAGGAGGCAGCCAATGAAGGAAGATGAAATACCTCACTACAAGTAAACACTAGTCATTTAAGTGGAAGGGGAAGGCCTGTCAGTGGGAGGTTGCAGATTCTAGACTGCAGGTGGCCTCCCATTTGATTGAGTCTGGGTAGGAGCTGGATAATTGGCTCCATGAATCCAGAAGTCAATGCCAGTGAATGGTGACTGGAGAGGCATTTTCACTGCTTTCCCAAATATATCTCTCTGGTGACAATGGAGGATCCCTCTTCCCCCTTAACCAACCCAGAGGCTAGGAACAGTCCACAGCCATCCCCCATCTGTTAGGTTTGTCACCTCTTTCTATCAGCACCTAAACTATACATTATACCATGCCTCAAGTAGACAGAGACAGTGCCTGAAGCTCTACCTCCCTAAGCCTGTGTCATTGCTTTCAGTGCAAGAAATGCATTGCTGTGGCCTCCTCTGTGCAAGGCACGTGCACACACCATGCTCCTGCCTCCGCTACAAGCTCATGTTCCAAAAGATCATATCATAGCCCCTGCTGCTATTTGACCACACCAGTAACAGACCCTCCTTCCTTTTTCTTTTTCTTTTTTTCTCCTTTCTGCTTTTATTCTTTCTACTGTTTCTTCCTTTTTATTTATTTATCACCCTTTCTTTTCTTCTTCTTTTATTTTCACTCATTTTATTTCTCATCCACCAGCCGCTTTTTAATTATTTTTTGTTCTTTATTTTTTTTTTTCCTTGTCCTATTCAAGTTCTAGTCTTAGAGGTCAAAATTAATTCCACATTATTCAACCATAACTATGATACCTAGCACCTACCACCCCACCCAGTGGGCATATACCACCAGCCACTTCTACACCACTGAATCAGTGGTGGTGGACAACACTTGCTCATTCCACACTCAGCCCCTCTTCATAACCAACAAATAGAGAGGCACATACACATTCTGATGAGTTACTCCACATACCCAGAGATAGGTGAGGAGGTCTCAGTGCTGCAAAACCAGCAACCAGAGATGCATGCTTGCCCTACTCTCCAGATATACCAATAGAAAGAAAATAAAAAACCAAGGTTAAACAAAACAACACATAATCAACAAATAAAAATAACAACTTATAAATGTCTCAGAGACAATAGATAACTTCAGTATAGTCAAAGAAATGGAAAATGAGAATACAAGCTAGTGACCAAAATAAAGAACCAGGAAACTTCCCTGAGGAAGAACAGGTAATAGAACTGCCTGAAAAGGAATTAAAAAGATTATATATATATATATATATATATGGTCTTCTAAGAGCTCAAGGAAACCACAAATAAAATAAAGTAAAATTTAGACAATACTTTAGAGAATCAGGACAACAGTATAGGAGAAAAATAACAATTAAAACTCATACAAAAATATAGCAATTAGAAATCCAGGGAAACAACCTCAAAATTATAGAGATAGAAGGATATTGGAAAGACAAAAGAGTAGAATCAAATTGACTGCAGAACAGATCAGCCAATTAAAGGACAAATTATTGTATACTAGTTTGTATGAGGAAAAATCACACTAACAAAGACAGAAAATGAAGAAAGTTCAGAATAATTTTGCACAATATCCAGACAAATAATCTAAATGTGTAAACGTGTTTGGCATTCCATAACAGGAAGAAGCAAAAAAAAAAAAAAAAAAATCACCACTCAGGGAAAATTGTTGAAGACTTGGTAGCAGAAACTTCTCTAATATCATGACAGACAAAAATATATCCATGCAAGAAGCTCAGCAGACTCCACACAGGATAGATCTAAAAAAGAAAGTCACTAAGACATGTCATAATCAAAATTTCAAAAACCAAAGACAAAGAAAAAATCTTAAGAGTAGATTGGTAAAAACAAAAAGTTACCACAAAGGGCAACCAATAGGACTTAACTCTGATTTCTCAGCAGAAACCACGCAGGCAAGATGGCAAAGGGATGACATATATAAAATTTAAAGGAAAAGAATTATCAAACAAGCATTATATATCCAGCATAACTGTTCCTCAAATGGATGGAGATTAGGTCATGTCTGGATAAACACAAATTAAGGGAATTAAAAAAAAAAAATCTGACTAACCTTGCAATAAATGCTGAAGGAAGTCCTTCAGACAGACCAACAATGGAAGACAACAATCTAAGGTTAAGGCCATGAACATCACCTAGAAACCAAGCCAGAAAATGAATTCTCAAAATTAAAATAAGTTTACAAGACTGAAAATAGTGAACCAGATGTGTCAATCTGTAAACAACAACAAAAACAAGGCAAGAAAAAAAAAAAAAAAAGAATGGATAGTATACTTACAGAACTTCTCAATGGAGAGGAAGTCAGGATGATATTAGCATAGAACAGACCATTCCAAATTTAGTAAGATAAAAAGTAATTACAGGGTAACTACAGATAAAATTAATAACACTTCTAACAAAAATAACAAGAAAATCAAAAAGATTTAATAAATACAAAATCAACAACAACAAAGAAAATCTGGTAATAAAATGATCTCAGCACAGAAAAATGTTTGGAACAAAGAAACTTCAACACCCCAACAAAAAGCACAAAAGAATGACAGTGGTAAATTCATACATGTCATTAAATACACTGAATATGAATGGATTCAATGCACCAGTCAAGAGAAAGAGTGGCATGTTGTCTACAAGAGACTCACTTTGGACATAAAGATAAAAATAAATTAAAAGTCAAGGCATCAAAAAATATATATCAAGCTAATGGAAATATAAAAAGAACAGGAGTGGCAATATTAATTTCTGATACAATAGACTTTAAGGCAAAGGAGCATTAGGGACAAGGAAAGACATTATATAATGATAAAAGAATCAATCCAGCAAGAGAACATAATAATTATAAATATCTATGCACCCAGTGAAATAGTGCCAAAATACATAAAGCAAATATTAACTGAAATGAAAAGAAATAAAAAATTTCATGACGGTAGTAGGAGATTTTTTTACATACTATTTTTGATGAAGGGTAAAACAATGGAAAGAAGCTGAACAAAGGTACAGAAGATTTTGGCAATACTAACAACCAACTTGACCTCACAGATATACACAGAACACTCCCCTCAACCAAAACACAATACACAGTCTTTTCCAGTGCACACAAATCTTTTCCCAGAATAGACCATGAATCAGGTCACAAAGCAAGCCTCAATAAATTTAAAAACATTGAAATATGATGTATCTTCATTTTCATTTCTTTCTGGAATTTTTTTAATTTCACTTTTTATTTGTTCTATTACCCAATAGTTTTTGAGTAGTGAATTGTTCAACTTCCATGTTTGTTTTTTCCTTGATCTCCCTATTATTAATTGTACACATAATTTTGAATGTAAAACAAACTCTTAAAATAAAAAATTAAAAAAAAAAAAAAACATTGAAATACTACAAAGTGTCTTCTCAGACCAAATTGCTGTAAAATTAAAAGTCAATAAGAGGAGGACCAGGGGGAAAAATATCAAATATATGGAAACTGAATAACACTCTACTCAAAAACTACTGGGTAACAAGAAATAAAATGTGTGTGGAGTGGAAATTCCTGGAAGCAAATGAGAATGAAAACACAGCATACAAAAACTTTTGGGTCATACTGAACACAGTATCTGGAGGTTAATTTATAACAAGAAATGTACACATCAAATAAGAAGAAAGAACCAAAATCAATACCTTAACCCAACAACTCTAACAATTAGACAGCCTGCAAGAAAAGATGCCTACTGTCTCCAGAAGAAAGGAAATAATAAGGACTGGAGCAGAAATAAACAAAACAGGAAAACAAGAAAAAAAAATCAACAAGACTAGAAGTTGGTTCTTTGACAAAATTAACTAAATTGACAAATCACTGGTAAATTAAACTAAGGAAAATTTAAATAAAAAAGATGCAAATAATATGAATAAGAAATGAAATATATAAGTCATGATAGAACCAACCAAAAAAAAAAAAAAAAGGATAATAACAATACTATGAAGAACGGTATTCTGACAAATTTGAAAACATAGAAGAAAGGGACAAATTACCAAAAACACAAGATCTACCTAATCTAACACAGACTGATGTAGAAAATTTGAACAGGCCCATAACAAAAGAATAAGTTTAACAGGTCATAAAGAAACTCCCCACAACAACAACAAAAGTCCTGGCCCAGATGGCTTCACTGGAGAATTCTATCTAACATTCAGAGAAGAGCTGACATCAATTCTACTCAAATTATTCCAGAACATAGAAAGGATAGAATACTCTCCAAATCATTTTATGAAACAAGAATAACTCTGATACCAAAGCCAGACAAAAATACCACTAAAAAAGAGAATTAGAGGCCAATATCCATTATGAATACAGATGTGAAAATCTTTTAACAAAATCCTGCCAATACAATACAACAGTGGGATTCATACCAGTTATTCAAGGCTGGTTGAACATTAGGAAAATAATCAATAGAATCCTTCATCACATAAATAAAGCAAAGGAAAAGAACCACATGATCATATCAATCAATGCAGAAAAGTCATTTGATAAAATCCAACAGCTATTCCTGATACAAATTCTCAGCAAAATAGGAATAGAAGGGAAATTCCTTAATATAATTAAGGGCATATGTGCAAAACAAATGTCCAACATTATTCTCAACAGAGAAACTGAAAATGTTCCCCTTGAGAACAGGATCCAGACAAAGATGCCCTCTAGGCATTTGGCTGGTGACCACAAGGTCAGCACTTCAAACCCCTCGCTGCTCTGTGGATGGAAGATGCAGCAATCTATTTCTGTGGAGATTTACAGCCTCGAAAACCCAACGGGGTCACTGTGAGTCAGAATGTACTCCATGGCAGTAAGTTTGGCTTTTGTTTTATCATCACTCCTATTCACAATTGTACTGGAAGTCCTAGCCAGGGAAATAAGGCAAGAAAGGAAAATAAAAGGCATTCAAATTGGTAAGGAGGAAGTAAAACTATCTCTGTTTTCAGATGACATGATCTTTTACTTAGAAAATCCCAGAGACTCAGCAAGAAAATTGCTGAAAGCAATGGAAAGATTCATCAAAATGGCTGGGTACTAGAATGGCATTTAAAAAATCAGTTGAATTCTTGTACGTCAACAAAGATATCTCTGAAGAGGAAATAAGGAAAACAATAGCATTTACAAAAGTTAAAATAATTAGGAATAAATCTTAACCAGAGATACAAAAGACCTATATAAAGAAAACCACAAAATACAATTCCAAGAAATTATGGGAACAACATAAATGGGAGGAGGAGCTCTTGGATAGGAAAACTGAACATTGTGAAAATGTCAGTGTTACCCAAAGCAATCTAGCCATCTATAGACTCAATGCACTCTCAGTCTAGATTCCCTCAACATTATTAAGGACATGGAAAACCAATCACTAATTTTATGTGAAAAGGAAGGAGACCTTGGATCACCAAGGCACTACTAAAGAAGAATAAAGCAGGAGGTATCACACTTTCTGATCTCAAAATGTACTATACAACCATGGTATCAAAACAGCCTGATACTGGTATAATGGCAGACACATAGACCAGAATTGAAAACCCAGAAATAGATCCATCCACCTGTGGACAGCTAATCATTGACAAAGTTCCAAAATCCATTTAATGAGGAAAAGACAGTCTCTTTTAACAAATTGTGCTTGTAAAACTGCTGAAAAATGAAACAAGATCCATTTCCCACACCATAAAAACTAACCAACTCAAGATTGATCAAAGACCTTAATGTAAAACCTAAAACTATAAAAATTATCAAAGAAAAATAGAGACAAACTTAGGGACCCTAATTTATGGCATAATTAGAGTATCAAGCACAACCCAAAATGCACAAACAGAAGAGGATAACCTAGATAATTGGGACCTTCTAAAAATTAAATCTGTATGTACATCAAAAGACTTTTCCAAAAGAGTAAAAAGAGAATCGACAGATTGGGAAAAAATATTTGAAAATAATAAATCCAACAAAGGACTTATCTCCAAAATGTGTAGAAAATATTAACACTTCAACATCAAAAAAGATGAACGATCCAATTGAAAAATGAGTAGAGGACATGAACAAACATTGCACCAAAGAAGATGTTCAGTTGACCAGAAAAAAAAAAAGGAAGAAATGTTGGGGCTCATTAGCCATTAGAGAGATGAAAATCAAAACAACAATGAGATGTCATCTCACTTCAGCAATAAGAGCAAAGTTCAGCAAGTCAGAAAACGACAAATGCTGGTGAAGGTGTGGACAGATTGGCACTCTCATACACTGCTGGTGTGACTGTAAAATGGTACAGCCACTGTGGAAAATGATATGATGCTTCCTTAAAATGTTGGAAATAGAAATGTTATTTGATCCAGTAACCTCATTGTTGTTGTTTGCCATCGAGTCGGCCCCGACTCATAGCGACCCCTCCTTGGGTTTCCGAGGCAGTATCACTACGGAAGTAGGATTGCCCAACCTTCCTTCCGAGGAGTGGCTGGTGGGTTTGAACCGCCAGCCTTCTGGTGAGCAGTCAAGGGCCTTAGCCACTATGCTACCAGAGCTCCTAGTAACCTCATTATTAGGTATATATCTTAAAGAAGTGAGAACTGTGACATTACAAATAGGTGCATGCCCATTATCATCACAGCACCATTCACAGTAGCAAAGAGATGGGAAACATTAAATACCCATCAACATATGAATGTATAAAAAAACTATGATTCATATACACAGTGGAATACTATGCAGCATTAAAGAATAAAATCCACTATTATAAAAAGTCAAAGAATGGTTTATATGGAAAGAAACTTTATGTGATGGTCGCCAGAGTTGGAAGGGGATGGGAGGGAAAATTACTAATGAGGTAAAACACCAAAAGAAACCAGACTCAATGCTGTTGAGTTGAATCTTACTCATAGTGTTCCCTCCTTGGGTTTCCAACGTGTTATCATTATGCAAGTAGATTGCCCAATCTTCCTTCTGAGGAGTGGCTGGTGGTTTTGAACCACCAGCCTTCTTTTTAGTAGTCAAATGCTGTAGGCACTATGCTAAGAGACACGTAATTAATTTGGATGAAGGGAAGGCGATATACAAAAGTGGGTAACCAGTGCAATATCACTAAGGAAACTGAAAACAAGGAAAGGTGCACAAGAATTACAGACAACAAAAGTAAACACTATTACATACACAATCCTTCATTATAAATAACAACCAATATTAATCTTGGATTGGATACGTAGGTAGACAGGCAAGATGATCAGGTATTGGGAGGCTAACAGGACTATACACATAACTCCATATAAGTTTGGGAGATGATATTTCTATTTCATATTTGTATGTGTTGTAAAAATATCCATATATATAGTGGAGTTAACAGAAGACAAAGTTATGAAAATTCTTAGCCATAAAAACCTTGAGGGAGTGGATCACTAGGCCTGCAAACTCAGGACTATAATTGTGGGAACATCAAGCTCAATTGATATGACATACTCCACAAAGATATTGGTCTACATCCTACTTTGATGAATAGTGGCTGGGATCTTAAAAGTTTACAAGTGGCCATCTAAAGTTGGAAGTTCAAACCTGCCACATAGCTGTTCTGTGGAGGGTAGATGAGGCAATGTACTTCCATAAAGATTTACCATCTTGGAAACCCAATGGGGTCACTATGAATCAGAATTGACTCGATGGTAGTGGGTGGGCTTTATTCTGGTTTAGTTTTATAGGCATAATTAAGGCAGGGAATACAACATGCAAAGCATCTTTCTATCACAGGGAGCCCCAGCAGTTCCCATATACAGCTTTTATAATATAGGCAACGTGGTGCAGCCCAAGCAACCCAGTCCCCACACAGTTTCTCTACTCTTCCACCCCTCACTCCCCATGCACAGGTAATATTCACCTGCTGGGATGACACCAAGGTCTTCTATGTACCTCATAATGGTTTTTAAGGTACAGATAAACATCTTTACATTTTACTAAGTCTATGTTAAAAAGTGTGTTTATTTCCACTGTATTTTCTCATTTATTATACTTGAATATGCATGTTGTAAATATTCTATCACTGATATAATCAGTAATCTTACTGAATTCTCCTATTATTTTTAGTAGAATTTCAATTGTTTCTTAGAATTCTCAAGTATCTGATAGGACCTGGAAATTCTACAAATCATAACCCCCTCTTCCCCTTTTCCATTTATTTATTTTTTAAGACTTAAGACTTTCTATTATTTTCTTCTGCCGAAAAACATTGGCTATAACTCACAAGATAATTTAAGTAGTATTGAAA